>NC_142273.1:3203795-3457559 GCF_052056855.1 Sturnus vulgaris
TGGGGGTGACACTGAGGGTGGAAAATGGGGGTGACACTGAGGGTGACACTGAGGGTGGAAAATGGGGGTGGACACAGAGTGGACACTGGAGGTGGGAAATATGGATGGACATTGGGGATGGACACTGAAGGTGACACTGGGGATGGACATTGGGGATGGACACTGGGATGGACACTGAAGGTGACACTGGGATGGACACTGAGGGTGACACTGAGTGCACACAGCAAGGGGATGGCACTGATGACAACGGCCTGGGTGTCCCCGAGAGCTCGGTGACCCCAGGGGCTGAGGTGACAGAGCTGTCCCCGCTCCCAGCAGTGTCCCCACGCTGTCCCCTCTGTGTCCCCTCTGTGTCCCCTGGCCCAGCCTCGCCTTGCCCAGCTCCTGTTGTTTTCCAGCTGCTCCAGGAATTAATCAGAGCCACTCCTGTCCCCATCCCCCCCCGCAGGTGACACCTTTGCATCATCTCCCGCTCCCCTCGCTTTGTCCCCGAGGGACAGAGGTGGCACCGCGGTGACAAAGTGGCGCTGGCAGGGCTGGGGGGTTGGGGACAGCGAGAGGGACAGGCCAGGGTGGCACGGAGGGGACACGGAGGGGACAAAAGGAGCCCCAGGGGCAGCTCCTGAGCTGAGGGGAGGACGGGAAACCAGCACGGGCTCCAAAAAAACCCCAGAGTTTAATTAAAACCATCGTTTAATTAAAATCGGGTTAAAAGCGTGGATGAAAAACATGGGTAAAAATATGGATAAAATGGATTAAAAACGTGGATAAAATGGGTTTAAAACGAGGATAAAATGGATTAAAAACGAGGATAAAAGATGGGCTGTCCCCAGAGTCCCCAGAGCCACCTGGGCACATCTGGGCACACCTGGCACAGACCCTGAGCTGTCCCCAGAGTCCCCAGGATGGCACAGGGACCTCAGAGTGTCGTGCCCAAAGAGGGGACAGTGCCAGCCTCCCCTTGGGGACAGCTCTGGCCTCGTCTTTGGCTCAGCTGCCACCCCTGTGGGCCACCCCCCCCCCCCCCCCGCTGGGGACAGCGACAGTGCCACACCCAACCCCGCGCAGATTTTGGGGACAAAACCTCGCTTTTCCCCCCCCCCCCCCCTTTTTATCTCATTTCCCACCCGCGCTGGGATTTTGGGATCCAGGACACGGAACCCCCTCCTTTTCTTCTTTTCCTTTTTTTTTTTTTTTTTTTTTTTTTCTTTTTGCTGCCATCCCAAAAATGAGTCAGGCTGCGGTCGGCCAGCAGCAGAGCAGCCAAGCTCGCCGTGGCCCCGTTTCCCCGGCTGTAAAAATGCGGATAATGACACGGGGCTGCTGTCCCTGCGGGGGGGATTTAATGACAACAAGGGGGTGACTCAAAACCCTCGGTGACGCTGGCAGGGGTGGCACAGGGGCATTAAACCCCACGCCGCCGCACTTTGAAGGAGCTCAGGATTCGCTCATTACCTGCCGTTGTGTCACCTTTCATCTTTTTCAGGTGAATGAGAACGAGAATTCCTGTCCGGGCAGCCCCGGGCAGGCGAATCACGGCAAAGGATTCCAGGAGACGCCGGCAGAGCGCGGCCGCGTTGGGCTCTAATAAAGGTAATGACAATGCCCAGGGTTTGGTCGAGCTCTCGGGGATGTCCAGGGCTGGATTTTCAGGAATTAACCAGGCACAAATAGTTTGTAGGAGCTGCGGGGGTGAATTAAAAAAAAAAAAAAAAAAAAAAAAAAAAAAAAAAAAAAAAATTAAGAGTGGGAAAACAACAGGAGAAGGTTGGAGGAGCTGGTGGTAAAAGAAGTGGGATGGTCACAAGATGGTGAGTTAAAAAAAAATAAAAAATTGGAGCGTGCTGCAAAAAAAAAAAAAAAAAAATGGAAGTGGGCACAAAAATTGAAGTGGTACTAAAAGATGAACCAGCACTAAAAAGCGAATCTGTGTCAAACCAATCCTAAAGTCAGAATCAGTGTAAAAATCTGAACCAGCCCTAAAAACTGGAACCAATCCCAAAAACTGAATCTGTGTCAAGCCAGTCCCAAAATCAGAACCAGCCCCAAAAATCTGAACCTGTCCCAAAAACTGAATCTGTGTCAAGCCAGTCCCAAAATCAGAACCAGTGTCAAAATTTAGACCAGCCCTAAAATTCTGAATCGGTTCTAAAAACCTGAACCAGCCCCAAAATCCGAACCAGTGACAAAACCTGGACCAGCCCCACAACCCAAACCAACCCTAAAAACCTGAACCAACCTCAAAACCCTAAATCACCCCAAAAACCGAACTGACCCTAAAAACCCCAAAAGGGAACAAACCCCAAACCCTGAATCACCCCAAAAACCAACCCCAAACCCCAAACCAGTGACAAACCCTGAATCACCCCAAACCTTGAATCAGCCCCAAACCCTGAATCATCCCCAAACCCTGAACCCCAAAAATCCTCCTCACCCTTTTCCCTCTCCCAAAAACCCCAAACCTGACTCATCGGGGCTGAGTTTTAGGACACCGCAGAGGCTCCAAACAGGAAACGAAGCCCAACAAGTTCGAGGGGAAATTTGGGGGAGGTCAAAACGAGGCTAAATTGGAGCAGGTTGGGTTAATGGCCCCATTCAGGTCCTTAATGAGGTGTTTTAATTAGGGCCGGGGTTCCTAAAGTTCAGCCCTGCTCCTGTACAAACACGCGGCTCCGCTGCCTCTGCCGGGGGTTTTGGGGTTTTTTTCGGGCACATTTTTTGGGGTGAAGAAGCCCCAGATCTGACCAGAAGGAGTTTTTGTTTTGTGCTTTTTTTGGGGGGGGGGGATTTTGGGATTGTTTTGGGATTGTTGGGTTTTGGGATTTTTTTCAGCTCCGGGTGTTCCGCGCGTGTTGGCGCGTCCCTGATCCCTGAGGATTTGGGACAGCGCCGTGACAGCCACGGGTCCCCAAATTTCCCCCCGGGGTCCCCAAATCCCCCCCCCCCAAGACTCGGGCACAACCTCACGTGAGCCCCCGGAGCAGATTTTTGGGGAGGATTCCGATGGTTTGGGGTTTGTCCCCGAGGGAGGGCAGCGGGAAAGGACTGGGAGAGACCCCAAAATCCCCGCAAAATCCCCTCCAGAATCCCCCCAAAAATCCCCTAAAAATCCCCCCAAATCTCCCTCTAAATTTTTTTTTTATTCGGGGGTTGGTGTGGGAAGGGGGTTCAGGGAACCGAGGACCCCCAGCTCCAGCAGCACCGCGGCCACCCTGAGCTGTCCCCTTGTCCCCTTGTCCCCTTGTCCCCTGCCCGTGGCCACCCGGAGCTGGCGGGAGGGGACTCGGGGACAGCTCCTTGTGGCCAGCGGGGCCACCCAGCGGCAGCGCCGGGCAGATCCCAGTGCTCCCAGTATCCCCAGTGTTCCCAGTCCCTCCCGACTGTCCCTGTCGCTCTGCTGTCCCCAAGGTGCCGCCTGCTGAGGGGACCCGGGCCGGGCTCGCGTTCCCAGTCCGGGGGTGCCTTCCCCGAGCCCACCCCGGCTGCTCTGGGGTTTTCCTGGAATTCTGTTTTCCTGGAATTCTGTTTCCCGGGATTTCCGTTTTCCGGGATTTCTATTTTTTTTTTTTCCGGGATTTCTCTTTTCCTGAAATTCTGTTTCCAGCTTTAAATCCCGGCCCCAATCCCAGGGTCCATTTCCTGGGGCCTCGCTCCCAGAAATATCCCTAAATTTTATTCCCAAATTTTAAATCTGCTGATCCCTCTCCGGGGGGGTCTCCCACAGGTCCTGGAGCAGCTTCCCAAAATTTGGGATGAAGGATTTGGTACCGAACCCCATCGAGGAGGTGACAACGCCCCGGAGCCGGGAACTGCTGGGATTCATTAATTAATTAATCCAATTAGGAGATTTTCATCCGGGTGCCTCCGAGATAAGAGATCCCAACCCCGCCCCGAGGGGGAAAAAATTCCCAAAGCAGCCGGGGCGGAGAAAATCCCGCTCCGGATCTCTGGAAACCCCAAACGGCTCCGGGAAATCTTTTGGGGCTGATTTGTGGCGAGGGAAAAATGGGGCAGGACCCTAAACCCGGCCTGGAGAGGAGCTGGAATGGGGGAAAGGAAATCCCAAAATCCAGCCCTGGCTGCCAGAACACATCCAAAAATCCAGCCCTAAAAACATCCCAAAATCCAACCCTAAGAAATCCCAAAACCCGGCCCTAAGAACACCCCAAAATCCATCCCTGCTTCCCAAATCACATCCCCAAAGCCCAGCCCCGCCTGCCAAATGTCCCCAAACCCGCGGGGACAGAGCCGGGTTTTTCCTTCCAGCTGCCGCTCGCTGTTTGTCCCCTCTCGGTGACACCGGCCAAGGGCTCGGGGACCTCGGGATGGCCGCGGGCACCGATCCCTCAGCTGCCGAGCCCCTGGGCCGATCCGGAGCCCCGAGCGCCCCGAGAGCCCCGGCACGGAGCCGGGGGTGTCCCCAAATCGCCCCCCAAGGCCGGGCCAGCTCCAGCCCTGCCCGGTGCCCGCCGGTGCCCAAAGCCCCGCATTCGGCGCTCCCCGAGCGGCGTCTGAGCCCCGGAGCTGCTGCGGAGCCTCCGCCGGGCGCGGCCCCGGGGCGCCGGGAGGGAGGTGCCGGGAGGGCGGAGGGGACCCGGGAGCCCGGGGAGGAGCCCCCGGCGCTGCGGGAGCGGAGTCCCGGCCTCGGGGCTCTGTCGCGATCGCGGCTGCCAGGGCAGGGACTGTCGCGGGCTGCGGGGACCGAGGGTGGCTGCGACAGCGTGTCCGAGGCCACTGTCGCCATCCAGCCGGGGTCACCTCCGCCAGCCCCGGCACGGCCGCGGGGCAGAGCCGCTGCTCGAGCTTTTCCGGCTCGTCCCCAGGACAGGAACCCCAGGATGTGTCACCCCGAGGACAGGGACACCCCAGAGAACGGGGACAGGACCCCAAGATGTGTCAGCTTCAGGACAGGGACACCCCAGAGAAGGGGGAGAGGACCCCTGGATGTGTCACCCCTGGATGTGTCACCCCTGGTTGTGCCATCCCCAGGACAGAACGCGACCCCGTGTGACTCTCACGGGAAAATGAAAGTGAAAGAAGATTTTTCAGAGAAAGTGAAAGTGTGAAAGCGGACAAGCCCATCCCCCACAGCCTCCCCACCCCTGCCTGCAGACCCCTCACCCACTTCTTTCCCAACCCTGGGGTTCCCCCAACCCGTTCCCTGCTCAGGAGCCCCCCAGGATCATCAAGGCACCAACTCGGGGCAGTTGTGAAATTGAGGAATTAAAGGAAGGAAATGGAAAATGAAGAGAGGAAAAAGCCCCAGGGGGATGGGGGAGGCACAGACCCAGAGCCCGCCGGAATCAGCCTGGGGAGCCCCCCCGAACCAGCAGCACTTTTGGGGGCTGTGCTGGGCCCGGGGTCACCCCAAAATTTGAGGCACCCAGGGAAGGAGCTGTGACCCTGGGGCCTGCCCAGCCACTGCCCATTCCTGACATCCCCATTCCCCTGGGAACCCGAACATGGGACCCCCATTCCTTATGTCCCCCCCTCTTAGGGACCCCCATCCCAGGACTGCCATTGCCCAGGATCTCCATGGCCTGGGACCCCAATTCCCAAGGAACCCTCTCCCCGAAATTCCATCCCCGACCATCTCCCTTCCCCCAGAACTTTGATTCTCCCAGGACCCCTCAAAGCGCCCTCACCCCTGGGACCCCCATCCATGACCCCAAATCCCTGGAGCCCCCATTGCCCTGGACCCCATCCCTGGCTCCCCAAACCCTCTGAGACCCCCACTCCTGGCAACTCCATGTCCCACCTTGTGCCACCCAGCCTTGTCCCCGGCCTGTCCCCACCCTGTCCACAGCCTGTCCCCAGCTGGTGGTCACCCTACCCCCACCAAGAGTGACACGATGAGGTCAGAGCTCACTTCCTTCCCCTTTTCCCGAAGAGCCGCCAGCGAGGGGACAGGGGGACAGAGCAGCGAGTGACAGCCAGTGCCCATGGCCGGGGACAGCGGGATGGCCGGGAAGGTGGCGCTGCTCCTGTGGGGTGAGTGCCCCGGGCACGGGCCTGACGCCCCGGGGATGGGCCCCGGTGAGGCAGAGAGCGGTGGGGAGGGGGCACAGGGGGGCTGCGGGGTCCCCTGAGGTCCCCAAGGCCAGCAGAGCCAGGGCATGGGCATGGAGCCCAGTGTGAGCAGAGTCGTGGGGTGGCCCTGGGGACAGGAAGAGGGGAACTGGGATGTGGGGATGGGAACAGGGGGATCGAGATGGGGGGACAAGGATGTGGCAAAAGGAACCTTGGGGCTGGGGCAGCTGTGGGGACAGGGACAGGGAGACAGGGATGCAGGGCCAGGGACAAGGGCCACGTCCCATGCAGATGGGCCATGGGGACAGGTGCCATGGGAATGGGGTCACGGGCACAGGGCCATGGGGATGTGGCCGTGGGGACAGGTGCTGTAGGGCTGGGGGAGGTGACCTGTGCACACATGGGGTGTCCACAGTGTCCCCATGTCCTGCCCCAGCCCAGGGTGACCGAGGTGTCCCTGTGCTCAAACCCTCCGTGCTACACCAGTGTTCCCGTGGGGACACTTTGGGGACAGACACCACACCAGGTGCCCCAGGTGCTGCTGTCCCCACGGTGCCACCCCGAGCCAGCCCTGTCCCTTCTCCCTTCCAGCCCAGACCCTCGGCCTCGCTGGTGAGTCCTCGGGGGATGCCATGTCCCTGCCCCGCTGTCCCCAGCCCCGTGGTGGCCCTGCCAGGCTGGTGTCCCCTGTCACCCGCAGGTGCCCAGAGCCCCCAGCTCCTGGTGGAGCCCCCCTGGAGGCCGGCGGTGCTGTGGGACCGGGTGACACTGACCTGCCAGGGCTCGGGGACCGCCGGTGACACCGCCTGGTACAAGGACGGGCAGAGATGGGGACAGGCGGGACGCGACAGCTTCCGTGTCACCGAGAGTGGCACCTACACGTGTGAGAGACCCGGGACCAGGCTCAGCGCCCCCGTGACAGTCTCAGATGGTGAGGGGGGTTTGGGTGTCCCCAGCCTGGCACCCGCGGGGACCCCGAGGGCTCAGGGTGGGCTCAGCTCCATGGGTCACCCCTGGTGTGACCAGAGCCTGTCCCCTGCTCTGGGGACATCCCAGAGCATCCCAGTGCAGGGGGATCCCCGTGCTGGAACTGGGGACCCCTGCTGTGACCCAATGGGGGGTCCGGGTGACACCGGCTGTGACAGGTCCCCCCTGTCCCACAGACCCGCTGGTGCTGCAGGTGCCGGCGCGGGCGCTGCTGGAGGGGGACACGGTGACACTGCGCTGCCGGGGCTGGCGGAACGATTCGGTCTCCTGGGTGTCCTTCTACCGCGACGGGAAGGAACTGGGGACGCTCCGCGATGGCACCGAGCTGTCCCTGTCCGCTCTGCGGCTGCACCACAGCGGCCGCTACCACTGCAGGGGCCGGGTGGGAAGCTGGGGGTGGAAGGAATCTGCGCAGGTGACAGTGACAGTGCAGGGTGAGCACCCCACAGCCCCACCCCGACACCCCCACAGCCCCTCCCCAGGCACTCGGGGTCACAAATCCCCCTCCCATCTCCACAGAGCTCACGCCTGTCTTGGTGCTGGAGGGTCCCCCCGAGCTCCCCGAGGGGTCCCCCATCAATCTCAGCTGCCTCAGCACCCCCAGCCCCCTGCGGCCCCCAGCCCCCCTCCTGTACCGCTTCTACCGGCACGGGCAGTTGGTGGGGGGCCCGCAGGGGTCCCCGCAGCTCCTGGTGCCCGCCGTGGGGGTCTCCCACTCGGGGAATTACAGCTGCGAGGTGCGCTCCGAGGGGGGGGCCGGTGCGCAGCGAGTGCGGGGATGGGCACGGGGAGCCCCCACAGCCCCCACGGGACCCCCACCTGGCTACATCCCTGTTCCCCAGAAATCTCTCCTGTGCCCCCCGCCTCTGCCTTGTGTCCCCTCATGGCTCTCTGTGTCCCCTCACCCCCCCATGGGGTGTCCCCATCCACCACATTTCCCCATCAAACCCATCCCTCCCGTCCCCCCCTCCCCCCACACCGGGTGCCAGCCCCTCCCCCGGCCTCAGCCCTGTCTGTGTCCCCGCAGTGCCCGTGGCCAATGCCACCATCACCCCCGGTCCCCCGGCACTCCAGGTGCGCCCAGGTGACCCCGTGACCCTGCGCTGCTCGGTGCAGGTGGGCTCAGCCCCTGTCACCTTCACCTGGCTGCGTGACGGGCACGAGGTGGCCCGGGGTCCCCTCCTGGAGCTTGGGGCCGTCGATGTGGGACATTCGGGCACCTACCAGTGCGTGGCCACCAACCAGCTGGGACAGGACGGGCACCGCGTGTTCCGGGCACTCAGCCCAGAGCTGGCCCTGGAGGTGACACCACAGGGACACTGGATCACAGGTGGGGTCACACGGGCTCACCGGGCTGTTCGGGACCCCCGGGGCTCAGGGTGACCCCGGTGTGTCCCCCTCTGTCCCCGGCAGTGGCTGTGAATGTCGGCAGGGCCCTCCTGTACCTGCTCCTGCTCCTGGCTGTCATCGAGGGCTGTCGCTGGTGGAACCGCCGGGGTGGGTGACAATGGGGGGACATGGGGGTCCCAGGGATTGGGGTGAAGCCCCCAGAGTGGGGGGGCCATAGGGTGTCACCAACAGCTCCTGACTTGGGTGAAGCTGAGCCCCCAGAGACCTCAGCTGGGGCTCCTGGGGGATTTGGGGAGGTCCTGGAGGGTCGTGCAGGGATGTTGGGGGTTCTGTCAGGGGTTTTGGGGGAGTTTGGGGGCTCAGGGGGCAGTCAGGGGTCCCGAGGGTGTTCAAGGGCCCTGCGGCCCCCACAGTCACCCCTCCCCCCTCTTTCCTTTGCAGCCCTCAGGAAGGAGCAGGAAAGGTGAGTGAGGGGCTCCAGGTCTGACCCCCCATTTTACCCTCAGCGCAGGAAGCCCCGCACCCCCACAGACCCCCCCTTATCCCCGCAGGCCTCCCCAGGAGCCCTCGGCCCCCCCGGAGGAGGGGGCGGTGCTGGACCCGCACATCGTGGGCACCGAGAGGGCAGGGGGTGAGTACAGGGGGGCACAGGGACACGTCACCCACGGGTGTCACCCCCACCCAGGTCCCCAACCCCGGAGCCTCACTCAGGACACTCCACAGCCCCAGGGGACCACGAGGAGCTGCCGGGACCCCACGGGCGACAGCGGCACCGCAGGGACAGCTACGAGAACGAGCAGTGACACTGGGGACACTGGGGACACTGGGGACACTGGGGACACTGGGGACAATGGGGACACTGGGGACACTGGGGACAATGGGGACACTGGGGACAATGGGGACACTGGGGACACTGGGGACACTGGGGACAATGGAGTTCCCTAACCGAGGGCACACCTCTTGTGTCCCCACCCCCTCGGCTCCCATGGTTGCCCACCGTGCCCGGGAGGTGGCCCCGACTGGGGGGTCCCATGTGGGGCTGCCCAGAGCTCCCCGTTCCAGTGCTCCCAGTGCTCCCAGTACCCCCCCAGGGCTCCCCATTCCCTCCCCCAGTGCCAGGGGGCACAGGACCCTTGTCCCTCTTACTGGACACAAACGCAGCTTTTGGATTAAAGCGGCAGAAATGGTTTTGGTTTGTTCAGCTCTGCCTGCTCAGCTCAGGAAGGAGGAGGGTCCCGCTCAGGTCGTTGAGCAGATCCTTGTGGCATTTGCAGCAGTTCTGGGGCTCTCTCAGTGCCTCGGGCACAGGCACCAAATGATCAATTGCTGCATTTCCGCACTGGTTCCCTCGCAGCTGCCCCTGCAGGGGAAGGAGCTGCCGCTCGCTGTTTGTCCCCTCTCGGTGACACCGGCCAAGGGCTCGGGGACCTCGGGATGGCCGCGGGCACCGATCCCGCAGCTGCCGAGCCCCTGGGCCGATCCGGAGCCCCGAGCGCCCCGGCACGGAGCCGGGGGTGTCCCCAAATCGCCCCCCAAGGCCGGGCCAGCTCCAGCCCTGCCCGGTGCCCGCCGGTGCCCAAAGCCCCGCATTCGGCGCTCCCCGAGCGGCGTCTGAGCCCCGGAGCTGCTGCGGAGCCTCCGCCGGGCGCGGCCCCGGGGCGCCGGGAGGGAGGTGCCGGGAGGGCGGAGGGGACCCGGGAGCCCGGGGAGGAGCCCCCGGCGCTGCGGGAGCGGAGTCCCGGGCTCGGGGCTCTGTCGCGATCGCGGCTGCCAGGGCCGGGACTGTCGCGGGCTGCGGGGACCGAGGGTGGCTGCGACAGCGTGTCCGAGGCCACTGTCGCCATCCAGCCGGGGTCACCTCCGCCAGCCCCGGCACGGCCGCGGGGCAGAGCCGCTGCTCGAGCTTTTCCGGCTCGTCCCCAGGACAGGAACCCCAGGATGTGTCACCCCGAGGACAGGGACACCCCAGAGAACGGGGACAGGACCCCAAGATGTGTCAGCTCCAGGACAGGGACACCCCAGAGAAGGGGGGCAGGACCCCAAGATGTGTCACCCCTGGATGTGTCACCCCTGGATGTGTCACCCCTGGATGTGTCACCCCTGGTTGTGCCATCCCCAGGACAGAACGCGACCCCGTGTGACTCTCACGGGAAAATGAAAGTGAAAGAAGATTTTTCAGAGAAAGTGAAAGTGTGCAAGCGGACAAGCCCATCCCCCACAGCCTCCCCACCCCTGCCTGCAGACCCCTCACCCACTTCTTTCCCAACCCTGGGGTTCCCCCAACCCGTTCCCTGCTCAGGAGCCCCCCAGGATCATCAAGGCACCAACTCGGGGCAGTTGTGAAATTGAGGGATTAAAGGAAGGAAATGGAAAATGAAGAGAGGAAAAAGCCCCAGGGGGATGGGGGAGGCACAGACCCAGAGCCCCCCGGAATCAGCCTGGGGAGCCCCCCCGAACCAGCAGCACTTTTGGGGGCTGTGCTGGGCCCGGGGTCACCCCAAAATTTGAGGCACCCAGGGAAGGAGCTGTGACCCTGGGGCCTGCCCAGCCACTGCCCATTCCTGACATCCCCATTCCCCTGGGAACCCGAACATGGGACCCCCATTCCTTATGTCCCCCCCTCTTAGGGACCCCCATCCCAGGACTGCCATTGCCCAGGATCTCCATGGCCTGGGACCCCAATTCCCAAGGAACCCTCTCCCCGAAATTCCATCCCCGACCATCTCCCTTCCCCCAGAACTTTGATTCTCCCAGGACCCCTCAAAGCGCCCTCACCCCTGGGACCCCCATCCATGACCCCAAATCCCTGGAGCCCCCATTGCCCTGGACCCCATCCCTGGCTCCCCAAACCCTCTGAGACCCCCACTCCTGGCAACTCCATGTCCCACCTTGTGCCACCCAGCCTTGTCCCCGGCCTGTCCCCACCCTGCCCACAGCCTGTCCCCAGCTGGTGGTCACCCTACCCCCACCAAGAGTGACACGATGAGATCTGAGCTCACTTCCTTCCCCTTTTCCCGAAGAGCCGCCAGCCAGGGGACAGGGGGACAGAGCAGCGAGTGACAGCCAGTGCCCATGGCCGGGGACAGCGGGATGGCCGGGAAGGTGGCGCTGCTCCTGTGGGGTGAGTGCCCCGGGCACGGGCCTGACGGCCCGGGGATGGGCCCCGGTGAGGCAGAGAGCGGTGGGGAGGGGGCACAGGGGGGCTGCGGGGTCCCCTGAGGTCCCCAAGGCCAGCAGAGCCAGGGCATGGGCATGGAGCCCAGTGTGAGCAGAGTCGTGGGGTGGCCCTGGGGACAGGAAGAGGGGAACTGGGATGTGGGGATGGGAACAGGGGGATCGAGATGGGGGGACAAGGATGTGGCAAAAGGAACCTTGGGGCTGGGGCAGCTGTGGGGACAGGGACAGGGAGACAGGGATGCAGGGCCAGGGACAAGGGCCACGTCCCATGCAGATGGGCCATGGGGACAGGGGCCATGGGAATGGGGTCACGGGCACAGGGCCATGGGGATGTGGCCGTGGGGACAGGTGCTGTAGGGCTGGGGGAGGTGACCTGTGCACACATGGGGTGTCCACAGTGTCCCCATGTCCTGCCTCAGGCCAGGGTGACCGAGGTGTCCCTGTGCTCAAACCCTCCGTGCTACACCAGTGTTCCCGTGGGGACACTTTGGGGACAGACACCACACCAGGTGCCCCAGGTGCTGCTGTCCCCACGGTGCCACCCCCAGCCAGCCCTGTCCCTTCTCCCTTCCAGCCCAGACCCTCGGCCTCGCTGGTGAGTCCTCGGGGGATGCCATGTCCCTGCCCCGCTGTCCCCAGCCCCGTGGTGGCCCTGCCAGGCTGGTGTCCCCTGTCACCCGCAGGTGCCCAGAGCCCCCAGCTCCTGGTGGAGCCCCCCTGGAGGCCGGCGGTGCTGTGGGACGGGGTGACACTGACCTGCCAGGGCTCGGGGACCGCCGGTGACACCACCTGGTACAAGGACAGACAGCTCTGGTGGCAGGCGGGACCCGACAGCTTCCGTGTCACCGAGAGTGGCACCTACCAGTGTGAGAGACCCGGGACCAGGCTCAGCCCCCCCGTGACAGTCTCAGATGGTGAGGGGGGTTTGGGTGTCCCCAGCCTGGCACCCGCGGGGACCCCGAGGGCTCAGGGTGGGCTCAGCTCCATGGGTCACCCCTGGTGTGACCAGAGCCTGTCCCCTGCTCTGGGGACATCCCAGAGCATCCCAGTGCAGGGGGATCCCCGTGCTGGAACTGGGGACCCCTGCTGTGACCCAATGGGGGGTCCGGGTGACATCGGGTGTGACAGGTCCCCCCTGTCCCACAGACGATCTGGTGCTGCAGGTGCCGGCGCGGGCGCTGCTGGAGGGGGACACGGTGACACTGCGCTGCCGGGGCTGGTGGAACGATTCGGTCACCTCGGTGTCCTTCTACCGCGACGGGAACAAACTGGGGACGATCGGCGATGGCACCGAGCTGTCCCTGTCCCCTCTGCAGCTGAACCACAGCGGCCGCTACCACTGCGGGGGCTGGATGGGAAGCTGGGAGTGGATGGAATCTGCGCAGGTGACAGTGAGAGTGCAGGGTGAGCACCCCACAGCCCCACCCCGACACCCCCACAGCCCCTCCCCAGGCACTCGGGCTCACAAATCCCCCTCCCATCTCCTTCCCAGAGCTCTTCTCGGTGCCGCTGCTGGAGGGTCCCCCCGAGCTCCCCGAGGGGTCCCCCCTCAATCTCAGCTGCCTCAGCACCCCCAGCCCCCTGCGGCCCCCAGCCCCCCTCCTGTACCGCTTCTACCGGCACGGGCAGTTGGTGGGGGGCCCGCAGGGGTCCCCGCAGCTCCTGGTGCCCGCCGTGGGGGTCTCCCACTCGGGGAATTACAGCTGCGAGGTGCGCTCCGAGGGGGGGGGCGGTGCGCAGCGAGTGCGGGGATGGGCACGGGGAGCCCCCACAGCCCCCACGGGACCCCCACCTGGCTACATCCCTGACCCCCAGAAATCTCTCCTGTGTCCCCCGCCTCTGCCCTGTGTCCCCTCATCGCTCTCTGTGTCCCCTCACCCCCCCATGGGGTGTCCCCATCCACCACATTTCCCCATCAAACCCATCCCTCCCGTCCCCCCTCCCCCCACACCGGGTGCCGGCCCCTCCCCCCGGCCTCAGCCCTGTCTGTGTCCCCGCAGTGCCCGTGGCCAATGCCACCATCACCCCCGGTCCCCCGGCACTCCAGGTGCGCCCAGGTGACCCCGTGACCCTGCGCTGCTCGGTGCAGGTGGGCTCAGCCCCTGTCACCTTCACCTGGCGGCGTGACGGGCACGAGGTGGCCCGGGGTCCCCTCCTGGAGCTTGGGGCCGTCGATGTGGGACATTCGGGCACCTACCAGTGCGTGGCCACCAACCAGCTGGGACAGGACGGGCACCGCGTGTTCCGGGCACTCAGCCCAGAGCTGGCCCTGGAGGTGACACCACAGGGACACTGGATCACAGGTGGGGTCACACGGGGTCACGGGGCTGTTCAGGACCCCCGGGGCTCAGGGTGACCCCGCTGTGTCCCCCTCTGTCCCCGGCAGTGGCTGTGAATGTCGGCAGGGCCCTCCTGTACCTGCTCCTGCTCCTGGCTGTCATCGGGGGCTGTCGCTGGTGGAACCGCCGGGGTGGGTGACAATGGGGGGACATGGGGGTCCCAGGGATTGGGGTGAAGCCCCCAGAGTGGGGGGGCCATAGGGTGTCACCAACAGCTCCTGGCTTGGGTGAAGCTGAGCCCCCAGAGACCTCAGCTGGGGCTCCTGGGGGATTTGGGGAGGCCCTGGAGGGTCGTGCAGGGATGTTGGGGGTTCTGTCAGGGGTTTTGGGGGAGTTTGGGGGCTCAGGGGGCAGTCAGGGGTCCCGAGGGTGTTCAAGGGCCCTGAGGCCCCCACAGTCACCCCTCCCCCCTCTTTCCTTTGCAGCCCTCAGGAAGGAGCAGGAAAGGTGAGTGGGGGGCTCCAGGTCTGACCCCCCATTTTACCCTCAGCGCAGGAAGCCCCGCACCCCCACAGACCCCCCCTTATCCCCGCAGGCCTCCCCAGGAGCCCTCGGCCCCCCCGGAGGAGGGGGCGGTGCTGGACCCGCACATCGTGGGCACCGAGAGGGCAGGGGGTGAGTACAGGGGGGCACAGGGACACGTCACCCACGGGTGTCACCCCCACCCAGGTCCCCAACCCCGGAGCCTCACTCAGGACACTCCACAGCCCCAGGGGACCACGAGGAGCTGCCGGGACCCCACGGGCGACAGCGGCACCGCAGGGACAGCTACGAGAACGAGCAGTGACACTGGGGACACTGGGGACACTGGGGACACTGGGGACACTGGGGACACTGGGGACAATGGGGACACTGGGGACAATGGGGACACTGGGGACACTGGGGACACTGGAGTTCCCTAACCGAGGGCACACCCCTTGTGTCCCCACCCCCTCGGCTCCCATGGTTGCCCACCGTGCCCGGGAGGTGGCCCCGACTGGGGGGTCCCATGTGGGGCTGCCCAGAGCTCCCCGTTCCAGTGCTCCCAGTGCTCCCAGTACCCCCCCAGGGCTCCCCATTCCCTCCCCCAGTGCCAGGGGGCACAGGACCCTTGTCCCTCTTACTGGACACAAACGCAGCTTTTGGATTAAAGCGGCAGAAATGGTTTTGGTTTGTTCAGCTCTGCCTGCTCAGCTCAGGAAGGAGGAGGGTCCCGGGCAGGTCGTTGAGCAGATCCTTGTGGCATTTGCAGCAGTTCTGGGGCTCTCTCAGTGCCTCGGGCACAGGCACCAAATGATCAATTGCTGCATTTCCGCACTGGTTCCCTCGCAGCTGCCCCTGCAGGGGAAGGAGCTGCCGCTCGCTGTTTGTCCCCTCTCGGTGACACCGGCCAAGGGCTCGGGGACCTCGGGATGGCCGCGGGCACCGATCCCGCAGCTGCCGAGCCCCTGGGCCGATCCGGAGCCCCGAGCGCCCCGAAAGCCCCGGCACGGAGCCGGGGGTGTCCCCAAATCGCCCCCCAAGGCCGGGCCAGCTCCAGCCCTGCCCGGTGCCCGCCGGTGCCCAAAGCCCCGCATTCGGCGCTCCCCGAGCGGCGTCTGAGCCCCGGAGCTGCTGCGGAGCCTCCGCCGGGCGCGGCCCCGGGGCGCCGGGAGGGAGGTGCCGGGAGGGCGGAGGGGACCCGGGAGCCCGGGGAGGAGCCCCCGGCGCTGCGGGAGCGGAGTCCCGGGCTCGGGGCACTGTCTCGATCGCGGCTGCCAGGGCCGGGACTGTCGCGGGCTGCGGGGACAGAGGGTGGCTGCGACAGCGTGTCCGAGGCCACTGTCGCCATCCAGCCGGGGTCACCTCCGCCAGCCCCGGCACGGCCGCGGGGCAGAGCCGCTGCTCGAGCTTTTCCGGCTCGTCCCCAGGACAGGAACCCCAGGATGTGTCACCCCGAGGACAGGGACACCCCAGAGAAGGGGGACAGGACCCCAAGATGTGTCAGCTCCAGGACAGGGAGACCCCAGAGAAGGGGGAGAGGACCCCTGGATGTGTCACCCCTGGATGTGTCACCCCTGGATGTGTCACCCCTGGATGTGCCATCCCCAGGACAGAACGCGCCCCCGTGTGACTCTCACGGGAAAACGAAAGTGAAAGAAGTTTCCTCTTTTCAGAGAAGGAGAAAGTGTTGGGGGGACACAGCCGGGCGTCCCCATCCCCCACAGCCCCCCGACCCTCCCTGCACCCCCCGTACCCCAACCCTGGTGCTGCTGTCCCCAAGGTGCCACCCCCAGCCAGCCCTGTCCCTTCTCCCTTCCAGCCCAGACCCTCGGCCTCGCTGGTGAGTCCTCGGGGGATGCCATGTCCCTGCCCCGCTGTCCCCAGCCCCGTGGTGGCCCTGCCAGGCTGGTGTCCCCTGTCACCCGCAGGTGTCCAGAGCCCCCAGCTCCTGGTGGAGCCCCCCTGGAGGCCGGCGGTGCTGTGGGACCGGGTGACACTGACCTGCCAGGGCTCGGGGACCGCCGGTGACACCACCTGGTACAAGGACAGCCAGCTCTGGTGGCAAGAGGGACACGAGAGCTTCGGTGTCACCGAGAGTGGCACCTACCAGTGTGAGAGACCCGGGACCAGGCTCAGCCCCCCCGTGACAGTCTCAGATGGTGAGGGGGGTTTGGGTGTCCCCAGCCTGGCACCCGCGGGGACCCCGAGGGCTCAGGGTGGGCTCAGCTCCATGGGTCACCCCTGGTGTGACCAGAGCCTGTCCCCTGCCCTGGGGACCTCCCTGCACCGCCCCCTGCTGGCCGTAGCCAGAACTGCACCAAAGATGAACAAACAGCCCTGAGCGGGTTGTAAATTTCTGTTCTCGTGTTGTTTGTTCTGTTCTGTTCTATAAATTTCCCAGCAATGAGCTGTTATTCCTTTTCTTACATTTTTGCCTGCAAGCCCCATAATTTTCTCAGTTATAACAGTATGGGGGGACGGCTCCCCTTTCCATTCCAGGAAGGTTCCTGCTTTCCTTGGCAGACGTTTCTCTTTTAAACCAAGACAGTTTCCAGCTCCTGGGATCCAGCGGGGATGGGGCAGACACTCCAAGAGCAGACAGGCTCAGACACTTGGCCACCTCATGCTCTGCCTTTGAAGCCCTTGGGCCACCAAGGTCCCTCTGCCAAGGTGGGACTCCTGGTCCCTCGGCCCCTCAGGAGCTGGGTTTGGCAGAGCGTCACTCTGTCCCCAGAGTGCCATGGCTGACAGACTGACTGACACACGGGGCCCTGTGTCACCAACAGCAAGGCCTGACCCAGCCCTGCCACACACAGGTGTCCCAAAATGTCTCGAGACTTCCAACTTTTCCTGTCCCTGACACCCCACCCTGTGCCATGGCCTGATCCCCAGTGCCCTGGGAAAGGGGGAGGCTGCGGAACCCCCCCAGGGCCTTTGTGACCTCATGGTGTGGGGAACAGGGCACAGGAGGGGTTTGAGACAGGGCAGAAGGGAATCCAGAGCTCTGGTTTTTAGTGGCAGCCCAAAATTGGAGAATCCCATTCCTAAAGCGCCACAGAGCTGAACAAAGAAACACCATCTCTGCCAGTTGAACCAAAAAGCTGCATTTTGGTGCCAAAAAGAGGGAAACGAGTCCTGTGTTCCCCGGGCACTGGGAGGAGGGATGAGGAGCCGTGGGTGTACTGGGAGTGCTGAGAGGGGCATTGCAGAGGCACTGGGAGTACAGGGGAACTGGGAGAGAGAATGGGAACCACCTGGATCGACTGGGAGCAATGGAGAGGCACTGGGAGGGGAAACAGGGAGCCCTTGGGGGTACTGGGAGCACGGTGGGGAGGGAATGGGGAAATCTCTGAGGGTACTGGGAGCACTTGGATGTGGAATGGGGAGGCACTGGGGGCAGTGGAAGGGGGGTGGGGAGGCCCTTGGGGGTTCAGGGGCCATGGGGAGCTCTGGGTGCCCTGGTGACCCCTCACTTGTGCCCACCTACCCGTGAATTTTGGGAACCCACGGGAGCAGTGGGGGGGACACACACGGGTGGTTGCCCATGAGTGGGGTCCCCAGTGTCCCCAGTTCCCCCAGTTCCCAGCCATGCCCCGAGTGTCACAGCACATTCCCGTAGATGTCCCCACATTCCCGTGGTCGCCCATGGGTGGCTGCCAGCTCTGCGTAGGTCACCTCGGGATCCTGGAGTGTGGTGGCACAGGGGGACACTGCGAGAGACACTGGCTGTGGCATCTGGGCACGGGGACACCCATGGGTGACGTGTCCCTGTGTCCCAGCCCGGACTCACCCCCCGTCTGCTTGGTGACCACGACGTGGGTGTACAGCACCTCCCCCTCCTCTGGGGGGGCCGGGGGCTCCGGGGGGGCCCTGAGGGAATCAAGGGGATGTGTGGGGGGGATGGGAGGTCTTGGGGGTTGGGGTGAAAGGGGCGAGCCCCCCACTCACCTTTCCTGCTGCTTCCTGGCAGCTGCAAAGGAAAGAGGGGAGGGGTAACTGTGGGGTCCCCATGGCCCCGACCCCTCTCAGGAATCCTCAAACCCCACTGCACCCTCAATTTCCCACAGGACCCCTGAGCACCCCTGGAGCCCCCCAGAACCCCTGAACCACCCCAGTGCTCTGCACACCCTGAGCTCCCAGAAGCTGAAGCCTGACAGGAAGGGGGACCCTCCAAATTCCCCTGGGATCACTGAAAGAACCCCCAAAATCCCTGCAAGTCCCCCCAACACCACCCCAAATCCTTCAGGACCCTGAGCAAAGGTTCTGAGCTCTCAGCACTGCCCACGTCAGGAGCTCTGGGTGCCGCCCCATCACCCCCACATTTAGGTGTCCCCCCAGCTCCCGGGGTCCCCATTGTCCCCATTGTCCCCATTGTCACCCACCCCTGTTGTGGCACCGGTGCCAGCCCACAGCTCCAGCCAGGAGCAGGAGCAGGAAGAGGAGGGACCCGCCAAGGCCTGCGGCCACTGCTGGGGACAGAAGGGACACATCAGGGTCACCTGTCACTGCAGGGCTCCTGCAATCCCAGTGAGCCCGTGTGAGCCCACCTGTGATCCAGTGTCCCTGTGGTGTCACCTCCAGGGCCAGCTCTGGGCTGAGTGCCCGGAACACGCGGTGCCCGTCCTGTCCCAGCTGGTTGGTGGCCACGCACTGGTAGGTGCCCGAATGTCCCACATCGACGGCCCCAAGCTCCAGGAGGGGACCCCGGGCCACCTCGTGCCCGTCACGCAGCCAGGTGAAGGTGACAGGGGCTGAGCCCACCTGCACCGAGCAGCTCAGGGTCACGGGGTCACCTGGGCGCACCTGGAGTGCCGGGGGACCGGGGGTGATGGTGGCATTGGCCACGGGCACTGCGGGGACACAGACAGGGCTGAGGCCGGGGGGAGGGGCTGGCACCCGGTGTGGGGGGAGGGGGGGACGGGAGGGATGGGTTTGATGGGGAAATGTGGTGGATGGGGACACCCCATGGGGGGGTGAGGGGACACAGAGAGCGATGGGGGGACACAGGGCAGAGGCGGGGGGCACAGGAGAGATTTCTGGGGGTCAGGGATGTAGCCAGGTGGGGGTCTCGTGGGGGCAGTGGGGGCTCCCCGTGCCCATCCCCGCACTCACTGCGCACCGTGACGCCGAGCCGGGCGCTGCTCTTCCACACGGCCCCCCCCCTCGGAGCGCACCTCGCAGCTGTAATTCCCCGAGTGGGAGACCCCCACGGCGGGCACCAGGAGCTGCGGGGACCCCTGCGGGCCCCCCACCAACTGCCCGTGCCGGTAGAAGCGGTACAGGAGGGGGGCTGGGGGCCGCAGGGGGCTGGGGGTGCTGAGGCAGCTGAGATTGAGGGGGGACCCCTCGGGGAGCTCGGGGGGACCCTCCAGCACCAAGACAGGCTTGAGCTCTGTGGAGATGGGAGGGGGATTTGTGACCCCGAGTGCCTGGGGAGGGGCTGTGGGGATGTCGGGGTGGGGCTGTGGGGTGCTCACCCTGCACTGTCACTGTCACCTGCGCAGATTCCGTCCACCCCCAGCTTCCCACCCGGCCCCCGCAGTGGTAGCGGCCGCTGTGGTTCAGCTGCAGAGGGGACAGGGACAACTCGGGGCCATCGCGGAGCGTCCCCAGTTTGTTCCCGTCGCGGTAGAAGGACACCGAGGGGACCGGATCGTTCCACCAGCGCCGGCAGCGCAGTGTCACCGTGTCCCCCTCCAGCAGCGCCCGCGCCGGCACCTGCAGCACCAGATCGTCTGTGGGACAGGGGGGACCTGTCACACCCGGTGTCACCCGGACCCCCCACTGGTCCACAGCAGGGGTCCCCAGTTCCAGCACGGGGATCCCCCTGCACTGGGATGCTCTGGGATGTCCCCAGAGCAGGGGACAGGCTCTGGTCACACCAGGGGTGACCCATGGATCTGAGCCCACCCTGAGCCCTCGGGGTCCCCGCGGGTGCCAGGCTGGGGATACCCAAACCCCCCTCACCATTTGAGACTGTCACGGGGGGGCTGAACCTGGTCCCGGGTCTCTCACACGTGTAGGTGCCACCCTTGGTGACACGGAAGCTGTCGCGTCTCTCCTGTCCCCATCTCTGCCCGTTCCTGTACCAGGTGGTGTCACCGGCGGTCCCCGAGCCCTGGCAGGTCAGTGTCACCCCGTCCCACAGCACCGCCGGCCTCCAGGGGGGCTCCACCAGGAGCTGGGGGCTCTGGGCACCTGCGGGTGACAGGGGACACCAGCCTGGCAGGGCCACCACGGGGCTGGGGACAGCGGGGCAGGGACATGGCATCCCCCGAGGACTCACCAGCGAGGCCGAGGGTCTGGGCTGGAAGGGAGAAGGGACAGGGCTGGCTCGGGGTGGCACCGTGGGGACAGCAGCACCTGGGGCACCTGGTGTGGTGTCTGTCCCCAAAGTGTCCCCACGGGAACACTGGTGTAGCACGGAGGGTTTGAGCACAGGGACACCTCGGTCACCCTGGGCTGGGGCAGGACATGGGGACACTGTGGACACCCCATGTGTGCACAGGTCACCTCCCCCAGCCCTACAGCACCTGTCCCCACGGCCACATCCCCATGGCCCTGTGCCCGTGACCCCATTCCCATGGCCCCTGTCCCCATGGCCCATCTGCATGGGACGTGGCTCTTGTCCCTGTCCCTGCATCCCTGTCTCCCTGTCCCTGTCCCCACAGCTGCCCCAGCCCCAAGGTTCCTTTTGCCACATCCTTGTCCCCCCATCTCGATCCCCCTGTTCCCATCCCCACATCCCAGTTCCCCTCTTCCTGTCCCCAGGGCCACCCCACGACTCTGCTCACACTGGGCTCCATGCCCTGGCTCTGCTGGCCTTGGGGACCTCAGGGGACCCCGCAGCCCCCCTGTGCCCCCTCCCCACCGCTCTCTGCCTCACCGGGGCCCATCCCCGGGCCGTCAGGCCCGTGCCCGGGGCACTCACCCCACAGGAGCAGCGCCACCTTCCCGGCCATCCCGCTGTCCCCGGCCATGGGCACTGGCTGTCACTCGCTGCTGTGGCCACCTGTCCCCTGGCTGGCGGCTCTTCCCATGAAGGGACAGGAAGCGAGGTCACGTCTCGTCCCCACGTGTTGGTGGCCTCCGGTGGGGGCAGGGTGTGGACAGGATGGGGACCCAGTGACACATGAGGCTGATGGTGGGGACAGGATGTTTCCAGAGTTTGGAGGCTGAGCTGGTGCAGGGGAACAAGGATTGGGTGTCCAGGGATTGGGGAGCCAGGGATGGGGTCCCATGGGAATGGGGGTCCCAAGGGTTGGGTGGGTTCAGACTCAGGGATGAGGGTCCCAGAACAACGTGGCCTCCAGGGATTTGTGATCATGGGAGGGATCCCAGGGATGGGGGTGCCAAGGAAGGGATGACATGACGGATGGGGATTCCCATGTTTGGGTTCCCAGGGGAATTGGGGTGCCCTGTCCTTGGGGATTCCTGTCCCAGAGGTGGCACATCCATCCTGGGCACCTCTGTCCTGGGGGCCCTGAGCATTCCTGCTGTCCCCAGTGGGGCCCTGGAACCTCTGGGGGGCCCAAACTTAAGGGACGCTGGGTACGACCTTGCCTTGATGATGGGAAATCCCAGGATACATTTGCTTCAATTCCCTGATGCCCAGTTCTTGGAGACAAAATTATCAATGCATCGAATAAAGGCAAAAATCTTTTCCCTCAACAATTTTTCCTCAGTCAAAAATGAACTCAGCAAAAATCAATTGGACAAGCTATAAAATGATCTGGTTTATAGAAACCTTTGAATCATTGCTCTCCCAACAAGTTGGTCACAAAACAAACACAAACAAATCACAAAGAAATGAGATTTGTTGGTTCCCTTTAGGAGCCCATTGGTGCCATCCCACAGCAGCATTTCCTTGTGGATAACACAGAGGGTGGAATGTCCCTGAGTGTCCAACAGCTCCATGGGATTGTTCCCTGCCTGCTGGGCACCAACCCAGTCCTAAGGAAGGCTTTCCTTGGGCCATAGTCAGGAACTCTTCCCATTTTCCTCATTCCCACTCTCAAACTTGATTTACTTCCCATGGATTCTGCTCCCAAGCAGGGAGGAACTCTGTCCATCCTTGGAGCAGGGCACAGCAATCTGTGGCAATGCCCGTGTGTCCCTCAGGGTCTGATTCCCTGGGAAATCCACTGCAGCCTGCCCTCAATTCCCCTGCCTGGGCACTCCCTGCTCCTGCTGTGACACCCCTGTGCCCCAGAGCCACGGGTGGAGCCCCTGCTCGATATTTCCACACTTTTCCCTCTCTTCTGCTGTCCACATCCAGAACACAAACATTCTTTCTGGCAGCTTCCAGAGGGCTGCAGGTTTTGTTCAAGGAGGAGGGTCCCGGTCAGGTCGTTGAGCAGATCCTTGTGGCATTTGCAGCAGTTCTGGGGCTCACCCTGGGTTTTGTGCTTCTTGCAGAGCTGAGCAAACCACAGCCACGCCTTTTTCCCCCCCAGAATTGTCACCTTTGCAGCAGCTCGAGAGCTGCGAGAATCAAAGCCAAGGGGGCGGGGGGAGCCTCAGGTCCTGGCTGCCAGCTGGGGCTGGCCAGAGCAGGGCTGGCCAATGCCCATCCCTGTGCAGTGGGGCTGGGCCATGGCTGGGCCCCACACTTGGATGGCCACTGGCTTCAAGGAGGAGCAGTTTGGGAGCTCCTTCCTGCCTGGGGCTCCATTCCCGAGCTGCTCTTGCCAGCTCAGATCCTGCAGGGGATGAGGGAAAATGGAGAAGTGTGGAACAGGATTTCTCACAAAACCAAATAAAACCAAAATGTCCCAACCCCTCAGGACAGAAACCCCGTGGGGGGATTGTGGGGAGCAGGAGAGAGAGGGGGAAGCCCCCCAAGAGCTTCTCAGGTGTTTCATGTGCAGGGTCTCATCCATCTCCTGGTTGCCAGCACTGAGGCCCTGCAGGGCTTTTGGGTGTTTTTGGGGTGGCTTTGGGTGTTTTTGGGGTGTCTGTGCCCTCCCTGACTGACACCAGCCCATGTCCATCCCCCTCCCCAGTCAGCCCCGCTGGGGTTTTTCCCCCACAGAATGATCCTGGTGGGCTGTGCAATGGGGCCGAGGGGCTGCACCTGTGAGGGTTCCCAAATGGGGATGGAGGGCTCCCAGATGGGCGGGGGCAGCCAATGAGGGGGTGTAGAGTGGGCGGGTCACACCCCAAATTGGGGCACCCCAGAGGTCACAGAGGTCACAGTGCCCCACTGAGGACAGAGGGGGTGGCCAGGGCCCCCCACCCACCCGGGACAGGGGTGTGCAGGATGTGCCCTACCCTGGACAGGGACTTCCTCAGGGAATGTGTCCAGGGACCCTGCCCAGAACCCCCATCCCCCAGGACAGGATCTCCCCTGCTGGGATGTGTCACCACTGGGACAAAATCCACCCAGAACGTGTCACCCCCAGAACAGGATCCCCTCAGGCAGGACCCCCTGGATGTGCCCCCCAGGACGGAACCCGCCCCCGTGTGACTCTCAGCACAAACGGCCTCTTCCTTCTGCTGCAGGAGAGAGAAAGGGAAAGTGTTGGGGGGGCTCAGCCGGACACCCCCAGCCCCCACAGCCACCCCATCCCTCCCTGCAGACCCCCCACCCCCTTTTCTCCTTCCCTGGGCTCCCTCCAACCCGTTCCCTGCCCAGGTGCTCCCCAGGGTTTCTGAGCCAGGAATTGGGGATGAGGGAGCATGGCACAGAAGGGAGGAAAATGAGGAAAACAGAGAAATAAAGAGAGGAAAAGTCAAGGGCAGGGGAGGACACAGAGGCAGAGCTACCCAGGACCCCCATGTGATGCCAGCCCAGGAAACGAGCACCCCAGGGGGTCAGGACGGGGTCACCCCAAAATCGGAGGCACCCAGGGAAGGAGCTGTGACCCACGGGCCTGCCCAGCCACTGCCCATCCCTGGCACCCCCATTCCACCTGGGAGCCAAAGCATGGGACCCCCATTCCTTATGTCCCCCCTCTCTGGGATTCCCATCCCAGGAATGCTTTTCCCCAGGATCTCCATTCCCAAGGACCCCCAGCCAGGTAGATCCATTCCTGAGACCCCCATTCCCTTGGGGACCAGGATTCCCCCTGACCCCCATTCCCCTGACACCCCAATCCCTGGGATCCATCCCATGATCACAAATCCCAGGAGGCCACGTTGTTCTGGGACCCTCATCCCTGAGTCTGAACCCACCCAACCCTTGGGACCCCCATTCCCATGGGACCCCATCCCTGGCTCCCCAATCCCCTGGACACCCAATCCTTGTTCCCCTGCACCACCTCAGCCTCCAAACTCTGGAAACATCCTGTCCCCACCATCAGCCTCATGTGTCACTGGGTCCCCATCCTGTCCACACCCTGCCCACACCAAGGGCCACCTACACGTGGGGACGAGACGTGACCTCGCTTCCTGTCCCTTCATGGGAAGAGCCGCCAGCCAGGGGACAGGTGGCCACAGCAGCGAGTGACAGCCAGTGCCCATGGCCGGGGACAGCGGGATGGCCGGGAAGGTGGCGCTGCTCCTGTGGGGTGAGTGCCCCGGGCACGGGCCTGACGGCCCGGGGATGGGCCCCGGTGAGGCAGAGAGCGGTGGGGAGGGGGCACAGGGGGGCTGCGGGGTCCCCTGAGGTCCCCAAGGCCAGCAGAGCCAGGGCATGGGCATGGAGCCCAGTGTGAGCAGAGTCGTGGGGTGGCCCTGGGGACAGGAAGAGGGGAACTGGGATGTGGGGATGGGAACAGGGAGATCGAGATGGGGGGACAAGGATGTGGCAAAAGGAACCTTGGGGCTGGGGCAGCTGTGGGGACAGGGACAGGGAGACAGGGATGCAGGGACAGGGACAAGGGCCACGTCCCATGCAGATGGGCCATGGGGACAGGGGCCATGGGAATGGGGTCACGGGCACAGGGCCATGGGGATGTGGCCGTGGGGACAGGTGCTGTAGGGCTGGGGGAGGTGACCTGTGCACACATGGGGTGTCCACAGTGTCCCCATGTCCTGCCCCAGCCCAGGGTGACCGAGGTGTCCCTGTGCTCAAACCCTCCGTGCTACACCAGCGTTCCCGTGGGGACACTTTGGGGACAGACACCACACCAGGTGTCCCAGGTGCTGCTGTCCCCACGGTGCCACCCCCAGCCAGCCCTGTCCCTTCTCCCTTCCAGCCCAGACCCTCGGCCTCGCTGGTGAGTCCTCGGGGGATGCCATGTCCCTGCCCCGCTGTCCCCAGCCCCGTGGTGGCCCTGCCAGGCTGGTGTCCCCTGTCACCCGCAGGTGCCCAGAGCCCCCAGCTCCTGGTGGAGCCCCCCTGGAGGCCGGCGGTGCTGTGGGACGGGGTGACACTGACCTGCCAGGGCTCGGGGACCGCCGGTGACACCACCTGGTACAGGAACGGGCAGAGATGGGGACAGGAGAGAGGCGACAGCTTCCGTGTCACCGAGAGTGGCACCTACCGGTGTGAGAGACCCGGGACCAGGCTCAGCCCCCGAGTGACAGTCTCAGATGGTGAGGGGGGTTTGGGTGTCCCCAGCCTGGCACCCGGGGGGACCCCGAGGGCTCAGGGTGGGCTCAGCTCCATGGGTCACCCCTGGTGTGACCAGAGCCTGTCCCCTGCTCTGGGGACATCCCAGAGCATCCCAGTGCAGGGGGATCCCCGTGCTGGAATTGGGGACCCCTGCTGTGACCCAATGGGGGGTCCGGGTGACACCGGGTGTGACAGGTCCCCCCTGTCCCACAGACTGGCTGGTGCTGCAGGTGCCGGGGCGGGCGCTGCTGGAGGGGGACACGGTGACACTGCGCTGCCGAGGCTGGCAGGACAATTCGGTCACCTGGGTGTCCTTCTACTGCGACGGGAACAAACTGGGGACGATCGGCGATGGCACCGAGCTGTCCCTGTCCCCTCTGCAGCTGAACCACAGCGGCCGCTACCACTGCAGGGGCTGGATGGGAAGCCTGGGGTGGTGGAAGAATTCGGCGCCGGTGACAGTGACAGTGCAGGGTGAGCACCCCACAGCCCCACCCCGACACCCCCACAGCCCCTCCCCAGGCACTCGGGCTCATAAATCCCCCTCCCATCTCCACAGAGCTCACGCCTGTCTTGGTGCTGGAGGGTCCCCCCGAGCTCCCCGAGGGGTCCCCCCTCAATCTCAGCTGCCTCAGCACCCCCAGCCCCCTGCGGCCCCCAGCCCCCCTCCTGTACCGCTTCTACCAGGACGGGCAGTTGTTGGGGGGCCCGCAGGGGTCCCCGCAGCTCCTGGTGCCCGCCGTGGGGGTCTCCCACTCGGGGAATTACAGCTGCGAGGTGCGCTCCGAGGGGGGGGCCGGTGCGCAGTGAGTGCGGGGATGGGCGCGGGGAGCCCCCACAGCCCCCACGGGACCCCCACCTGGCTACATCCCTGACCCCCAGAAATCTCTCCTGTGCCCCCCGCCTCTGCCCTGTGTCCCCTCATCGCTCTCTGTGTCCCCTCACCCCTCCATGGGGTGTCCCCATCCACCACATTTCCCCATCAAACCCATCCCTCCCGTCCCCCCCTCCCCCCACACTGGGTGCCAGCCCCTCCCCCTGGCCTCAGCCCTGTCTGTGTCCCCGCAGTGCCCGTGGCCAATGCCACCATCACCCCCGGTCCCCCGGCACTCCAGGTGCGCCCAGGTGACCCCGTGACCCTGCGCTGCTCGGTGCAGGTGGGCTCAGCCCCTGTCACCTTCACCTGGCTGCGTGACGGGCACGAGGTGGCCCGGGGTCCCCTCCTGGAGCTTGGGGCCGTCGATGTGGGACATTCGGGCACCTACCAGTGCGTGGCCACCAACCAGCTGGGACAGGACGGGCACCGCGTGTTCCGGGCACTCAGCCCAGAGCTGGCCCTGGAGGTGACACCACAGGGACACTGGATCACAGGTGGGCTCACACGGGCTCACGGGGCTGTTCGGGACCCCCGGGGCTCAGGGTGACCCCGGTGTGTCCCCCTCTGTCCCCGGCAGTGGCTGTGAATGTCGGCAGGGCCCTCCTGTACCTGCTCCTGCTCCTGGCTGTCATCGGGGGCTGTCGCTGGTGGAACCGCCGGGGTGGGTGACAATGGGGGGACATGGGGGTCCCAGGGATTGGGGTGAAGCCCCCAGAGTGGGGGGGCCATAGGGTGTCACCAACAGCTCCTGGCTTGGGTGAAGCTGAGCCCCCAGAGACCTCAGCTGGGGCTCCTGGGGGATTTGGGGAGGTCCTGGAGGGTCGTGCAGGGATGTTGGGGGTTCTGTCAGGGGTTTTGGGGAGTTTGGGGGCTCAGGGGGCAGTCAGGGGTCCCGAGGGTGTTCAAGGGCCCTGAGGCCCCCACAGTCACCCCTCCCCCCTTTCCTTTGCAGCCCTCAGGAAGGAGCAGGAAAGGTGAGTGGGGGGCTCCAGGTCTGACCCCCCATTTTACCCTCAGCGCAGGAAGCCCCGCACCCCCACAGACCCCCCCTTATCCCCGCAGGCCTCCCCAGGAGCCCTCGGCCCCCCCGGAGGAGGGGGCGGTGCTGGACCCGCACATCGTGGGCACCGAGAGGGCAGGGGGTGAGTACAGGGGGGCACAGGGACACGTCACCCACGGGTGTCACCCCCACCCAGGTCCCCAACCCCGGAGCCTCACTCAGGACACTCCACAGCCCCAGGGGACCACGAGGAGCTGCCGGGACCCCACGGGCGACAGCGGCACCGCAGGGACAGCTACGAGAACGAGCAGTGACACTGGGGACACTGGGGACACTGGGGGCACTGGGGACACTGGGGACACTGGGGACAATGGGGACACTGGAGTTCCCTAACCGAGGGCACACCTCTTGTGTCCCCACCCCCTCGGCTCCTGTGGTTGCCCACCGTGCCCGGGAGGTGGCCACGACTGGGGGGTCCCATGTGGGGCTGCCCAGAGCTCCCCGTTCCAGTGCTCCCAGTGCTCCCAGTACCCCCCCAGGGCTCCCCATTCCCTCCCCCAGTGCCAGGGGGCACAGGACCCTTGTCCCTCTTACTGGACACAAACGCAGCTTTTGGATTAAAGCGGCAGAAATGGTTTTGGTTTGTTCAGCTCTGCCTGCTCAGCTCAGGAAGGAGGAGGGTCCCGCTCAGGTTGTTGAGCAGATCCTTGTGGCATTTGCAGCAGTTCTGGGGCTCTCTCAGTGCCTCGGGCACAGGCACCAAATGATCAATTGCTGCATTTCCGCACTGGTTCCCTCGCAGCTGCCCCCGCAGAGGGGATGGAGCTGCCGCTCGCTGTTTGTCCCCTCTCGGTGACACCGGCCAAGGGCTCGGGGACCTCGGGATGGCCGCGGGCACCGATCCCGCAGCTGCCGAGCCCCTGGGCCGATCCGGAGCCCCGAGCGCCCCGAGAGCCCCGGCACGGAGCCGGGGGTGTCCCCAAATCGCCCCCCAAGGCCGGGCCAGCTCCAGCCCTGCCCGGTGCCCGCCGGTGCCCAAAGCCCCGCATTCGGCGCTCCCCGAGCGGCGTCTGAGCCCCGGAGCTGCTGCGGAGCCTCCGCCGGGCGCGGCCCCGGGGCGCCGGGAGGGAGGTGCCGGGAGGGCGGAGGGGACCCGGGAGCCCGGGGAGGAGCCCCCGGCGCTGCGGGAGCGGAGTCCCGGGCTCGGGGCTCTGTCGCGGGTCGCGGCTGCCAGGGCCGGGACTGTCGCGGGCTGCGGGGACCGAGGGTGGCTGCGACAGCGTGTCCGAGGCCACTGTCGCCATCCAGCCGGGGTCACCTCCGCCAGCCCCGGCACGGCCGCGGGGCAGAGCCGCTGCTCGAGCTTTTCCGGCTCGTCCCCAGGACAGGAACCCCAGGATGTGTCACCCCGAGGACAGGGACACCCCAGAGAACGGGGACAGGACCCCTGGATGTGTCACCCCTGGATGTGTCACCCCTGGTTGTGCCATCCCCAGGACAGAACGCGCCCCCGTGTGACTCACACGGGAAAATGAAAGTGAAAGAAGATTTTTCAGAGAAAGTGAAAGTGTGAAAGCGGACAAGCCCATCCCCCACAGCCTCCCCACCCCTGCCTGCAGACCCCTCACCCACTTCTTTCCCAACCCTGGGGTTCCCCCAACCCGTTCCCTGCTCAGGAGCCCCCCAGGATCATCAAGGCACCAACTCGGGGGAGTTGTGAAATTGAGGGATTAAAGGAAGGAAATGGAAAATGAAGAGAGGAAAAAGCCCCAGGGGGATGGGGGAGGCACAGACCCAGAGCCCCCCGGAATCAGCCTGGGGAGCCCCCCCGAACCAGCAGCACTTTTGGGGGCTGTGCTGGGCCCGGGGTCACCCCAAAATTTGAGGCACCCAGGGAAGGAGCTGTGACCCTGGGGCCTGCCCAGCCACTGCCCATTCCTGACATCCCCATTCCCCTGGGAACCCGAACATGGGACCCCCATTCCTTATGTCCCCCCCTCTTAGGGACCCCCATCCCAGGACTGCCATTGCCCAGGATCTCCATGGCCTGGGACCCCAATTCCCAAGGAACCCTCTCCCCGAAATTCCATCCCCGACCATCTCCCTTCCCCCAGAACTTTGATTCTCCCAGGACCCCTCAAAGCGCCCTCACCCCTGGGACCCCCATCCATGACCCCAAATCCCTGGAGCCCCCATTGCCCTGGACCCCATCCCTGGCTCCCCAAACCCTCTGAGACCCCCACTCCTGGCAACTCCATGTCCCACCTTGTGCCACCCAGCCTTGTCCCCGGCCTGTCCCCACCCTGTCCACAGCCTGTCCCCAGCTGGTGGTCACCCTACCCCCACCAAGAGTGACACGATGAGGTCAGAGCTCACTTCCTTCCCCTTTTCCCGAAGAGCCGCCAGCGAGGGGACAGGGGGACAGAGCAGCGAGTGACAGCCAGTGCCCATGGCCGGGGACAGCGGGATGGCCGGGAAGGTGGCGCTGCTCCTGTGGGGTGAGTGCCCCGGGCACGGGCCTGACGGCCCGGGGATGGGCCCCGGTGAGGCAGAGAGCGGTGGGGAGGGGGCACAGGGGGGCTGCGGGGTCCCCTGAGGTCCCCAAGGCCAGCAGAGCCAGGGCATGGGCATGGAGCCCAGTGTGAGCAGAGTCGTGGGGTGGCCCTGGGGACAGGAAGAGGGGAACTGGGATGTGGGGATGGGAACAGGGGGATCGAGATGGGGGGACAAGGATGTGGCAAAAGGAACCTTGGGGCTGGGGCAGCTGTGGGGACAGGGACAGGGAGACAGGGATGCAGGGCCAGGGACAAGGGCCACGTCCCATGCAGATGGGCCATGGGGACAGGGGCCATGGGAATGGGGTCACGGGCACAGGGCCATGGGGATGTGGCCGTGGGGACAGGTGCTGTAGGGCTGGGGGAGGTGACCTGTGCACACATGGGGTGTCCACAGTGTCCCCATGTCCTGCCCCAGCCCAGGGTGACCGAGGTGTCCCTGTGCTCAAACCCTCCGTGCTACACCAGTGTTCCCGTGGGGACACTTTGGGGACAGACACCACACCAGGTGCCCCAGGTGCTGCTGTCCCAGCCAGCCCTGTCCCTTCTCCCTTCCAGCCCAGACCCTCGGCCTCGCTGGTGAGTCCTCGGGGGATGCCATGTCCCTGCCCCGCTGTCCCCAGCCCCGTGGTGGCCCTGCCAGGCTGGTGTCCCCTGTCACCCGCAGGTGCCCAGAGCCCCCAGCTCCTGGTGGAGCCCCCCTGGAGGCCGGCGGTGCTGTGGGACCGGGTGACACTGACCTGCCAGGGCTCGGGGACCGCCGGTGACACCTCCTGGTACAAGGACGGGCAGAGATGGGGACAGGAGAGACGCGACAGCTTCCGTGTCACCGAGAGTGGCACCTACCAGTGTCAGAGACCCAGGACCAGGCTCAGCCCCCCCGTGACAGTCTCAGAGGGTGAGGGGGGTTTGGGTGTCCCCACCCTGGCACCCGCGGGGACCCCGAGGGCTCAGGGTGGGCTCAGCTCCATGGGTCACCCCTGGTGTGACCAGAGCCTGTCCCCTGCTCTGGGGACATCCCAGAGCATCCCAGTGCAGGGGGATCCCCGTGCTGGAACTGGGGACCCCTGCTGTGACCCAATGGGGGGTCCGGGTGACACCGGCTGTGACAGGTCCCCCCTGTCCCACAGACTGGCTGGTGCTGCAGGTGCCGGCGCGGGCGCTGCTGGAGGGGGACACGGTGACACTGCGCTGCCGGGGCTGGCGGAACGATTCGGTCACCTGGGTGTCCTTCTACTACGACGGGAAGGAACTGGAGACGCTCCGCGATGGCTCCGAGGTGTCCCTGTCCCCTCTGCAGCTGCACTACAGCGGCCGCTACCACTGCAGGGGCCGGGTGGGAAGGTGGGGGTGGACGGAATCTGCGCAGGTGACAGTGACAGTGCAGGGTGAGCACCCCACAGCCCCACCCCGACACCCCCACAGCCCCTCCCCAGGCACTCGGGCTCACAAATCCCCCTCCCATCTCCACAGAGCTCACGCCTGTCTTGGTGCTGGAGTGTCCCCCCGAGCTCCCCGAGGGGTCCCCCCTCAATCTCAGCTGCCTCAGCACCCCCAGCCCCCTGCGGCCCCCAGCCCCCCTCCTGTACCGCTTCTACCGGCACGGGCAGTTGGTGGGGGGCCCGCAGGGGTCCCCGCAGCTCCTGGTGCCCGCCGTGGGGGTCTCCCACTCGGGGAATTACAGCTGCGAGGTGCGCTCCGAGGGGGGGGCCGGTGCGCAGCGAGTGCGGGGATGGGCACGGGGAGCCCCCACAGCCCCCACGGGACCCCCACGTGGCTACATCCCTGACCCCCAGAAATCTCTCCTGTGCCCCCCGCCTCTGCCCTGTGTCCCCTCATCGCTCTCTGTGTCCCCTCACCCCCCATGGGGTGTCCCCATCCACCACATTTCCCCATCAAACCCATCCCTCCCGTGCCCCCCTCCCCCCACACCGGGTGCCAGCCCCTCCCCCCGGCCTCAGCCCTGTCTGTGTCCCCGCAGTGCCCGTGGCCAATGCCACCATCACCCCCGGTCCCCCGGCACTCCAGGTGCGCCCAGGTGACCCCGTGACCCTGCGCTGCTCGGTGCAGGTGGGCTCAGCCCCTGTCACCTTCACCTGGCTGCGTGACGGGCACGAGGTGGCCCGGGGTCCCCTCCTGGAGCTTGGGGCCGTCGATGTGGGACATTCGGGCACCTACCAGTGCGTGGCCACCAACCAGCTGGGACAGGACGGGCACGGCGTGTTCCGGGCACTCAGCCCAGAGCTGGCCCTGGAGGTGACACCACAGGGACACTGGATCACAGGTGGGGTCACACGGGCTCACCGGGCTGTTCGGGACCCCCGGGGCTCAGGGTGACCCCGCTGTGTCCCCCTCTGTCCCCGGCAGTGGCTGTGAATGTCGGCAGGGCCCTCCTGTACCTGCTCCTGCTCCTGGCTGTCATCGGGGGCTGTCGCTGGTGGAACCGCCGGGGTGGGTGACAATGGGGGGACATGGGGGTCCCAGGGATTGGGGTGAAGCCCCCAGAGTGGGGGGGCCATAGGGTGTCACCAACAGCTCCTGACTTGGGTGAAGCTGAGCCCCCAGAGACCTCAGCTGGGGCTCCTGGGGGATTTGGGGAGGCCCTGGAGGGTCGTGCAGGGATGTTGGGGGTTTTGTCAGGGGTTTTGGGGGAGTTTGGGGGCTCAGGGGGCAGTCAGGGGTCCCGAGGGTGTTCAAGGGCCCTGAGGCCCCCACAGTCACCCCTCCCCCCTCTTTCCTTTGCAGCCCTCAGGAAGGAGCAGGAAAGGTGAGTGGGGGGCTCCAGGTCTGACCCCCCATTTTACCCTCAGCGCAGGAAGCCCCGCACCCCCACAGACCCCCCCTTATCCCCGCAGGCCTCCCCAGGAGCCCTCGGCCCCCCCGGAGGAGGGGGCGGTGCTGGACCCGCACATCGTGGGCACCGAGAGGGCAGGGGGTGAGTACAGGGGGGCACAGGGACACGTCACCCACGGGGGTCACCCCCACCCAGGTCCCCAACCCCGGAGCCTCACTCAGGACACTCCACAGCCCCAGGGGACCACGAGGAGCTGCCGGGACCCCACGGGCGACAGCGGCACCGCAGGGACAGCTACGAGAACGTGCAGTGACACTGGGGACACTGGGGACACTGGGGACACTGGGGACACTGGGGACACTGGGGACACTGGGGACAATGGGGACAATGGGGACACTGGGGACACTGGGGACAATGGGGACACTGGGGACACTGGGGACACTGGGGACACTGGGGACAATGGGGACAATGGGGACACTGGGGACACTGGGGACACTGGGGACACTGGGGACAATGGGGACAGTGCGGACAATGGGGACACTGGGGACACTGGGGACACTGGGGACAATGGGGACAATGGGGACAATGGGGACACTGGGGACAATGGGGGCACTGGGGGCACTGGGGGCACTGGGTACACTGGGGACAATGGGGACACTGGGGACACTGGGGACACTGGGGACACTGGGGCACTGGGGCACTGGGGACACTGGGGACAATGGGGACACGGGGGACACTGGGGGCACTGGGGACACTGGGGACACTGGGGACAATGGGGACACTGGGGACACTGGGGACACTGGGGACACTGGGGGCACTGGGGACACTGGGTACACTGGGGACAATGGGGACACTGGAGTTCCCTAACCGAGGGCACACCCCTTGTGTCCCCACCCCCTCGGCTCCTGTGGTTGCCCACCGTGCCCGGGAGGTGGCCCCGACTGGGGGTCCCATGTGGGGCTGACCAGAGCTCCCCGTTCCAGTGCTCCCAGTGCTCCCAGTACCCCCCCAGGGCTCCCCATTCCCTCCCCCAGTGCCAGGGGGCACAGGACCCTTGTCCCTCTTATTGGACACAAACGCAGCTTTTGGATTAAAGCGGCAGAAATGGTTTTGGTTTGTTCAGCTCTGCCTGCTCAGCTCAGGAAGGAGGAGGGTCCCGCTCAGGTCGTTGAGCAGATCCTTGTGGCATTTGCAGCAGTTCTGGGGCTCTCTCAGTGCCTCGGGCACAGGCACCAAATGATCAATTGCTGCATTTCCGCACTGGTTCCCTCGCAGCTGCCCCCGCAGAGGGGAAGGAGCTGCCGCTCGCTGTTTGTCCCCTCTCGGTGACACCGGCCAAGGGCTCGGGGACCTCGGGATGGCCGCGGGCACCGATCCCGCAGCTGCCGAGCCCCTGGGCCGATCCGGAGCCCCGAGCGCCCCGAGAGCCCCGGCACGGAGCCGGGGGTGTCCCCAAATCGCCCCCCAAGGCCGGGCCAGCTCCAGCCCTGCCCGGTGCCCGCCGGTGCCCAAAGCCCCGCATTCGGCGCTCCCCGAGCGGCGTCTGAGCCCCGGAGCTGCTGCGGAGCCTCCGCCGGGCGCGGCCCCGGGGCGCCGGGAGGGAGGTGCCGGGAGGGCGGAGGGGACCCGGGAGCCCGGGGAGGAGCCCCCGGCGCTGCGGGAGCGGAGTCCCGGGCTCGGGGCTCTGTCGCGATCGCGGCTGCCAGGGCCGGGACTGTCGCGGGCTGCGGGGACCGAGGGTGGCTGCGACAGCGTGTCCGAGGCCACTGTCGCCATCCAGCCGGGGTCACCTCCGCCAGCCCCGGCACGGCCGCGGGGCAGAGCCGCTGCTCGAGCTTTTCCGGCTCGTCCCCAGGACAGGAACCCCAGGATGTGTCACCCCGAGCACAGGGACACCCCAGAGAACGGGGACAGGACCCCTGGATGTGTCACCCCTGGATGTGTCACCCCTGGATGTGTCACCCCTGGTTGTGCCATCCCCAGGACAGAACGCGACCCCGTGTGACTCTCACGGGAAAATGAAAGTGAAAGAAGATTTTTCAGAGAAAGTGAAAGTGTGAAAGCGGACAAGCCCATCCCCCACAGCCTCCCCACCCCTGCCTGCAGACCCCTCACCCACTTCTTTCCCAACCCTGGGGTTCCCCCAACCCGTTCCCTGCTCAGGAGCCCCCCAGGATCATCAAGGCACCAACTCGGGGCAGTTGTGAAATTGAGGGATTAAAGGAAGGAAATGGAAAATGAAGAGAGGAAAAAGCCCCAGGGGGATGGGGGAGGCACAGACCCAGAGCCCCCCGGAATCAGCCTGGGGAGCCCCCCCGAACCAGCAGCACTTTTGGGGGCTGTGCTGGGCCCGGGGTCACCCCAAAATTTGAGGCACCCAGGGAAGGAGCTGTGACCCTGGGGCCTGCCCAGCCACTGCCCATTCCTGACATCCCCATTCCCCTGGGAACCCGAACATGGGACCCCCATTCCTTATGTCCCCCCCTCTTAGGGACCCCCATCCCAGGACTGCCATTGCCCAGGATCTCCATGGCCTGGGACCCCAATTCCCAAGGAACCCTCTCCCCCAAATTCCATCCCCGACCATCTCCCTTCTCCCAGAACTTTGATTCTCCCAGGACCCCTCAAAGCGCCCTCACCCCTGGGACCCCCATCCATGACCCCAAATCCCTGGAGCCCCCATTGCCCTGGACCCCATCCCTGGCTCCCCAAACCCTCTGAGACCCCCACTCCTGGCAACTCCATGTCCCACCTTGTGCCACCCAGCCTTGTCCCTGGCCTGTCCCCACCCTGTCCACAGCCTGTCCCCAGCTGGTGGTCACCCTACCCCCACCAAGAGTGACACGATGAGGTCTGAGCTCACTTCCTTCCCCTTTTCCCGAAGAGCCGCCAGCGAGGGGACAGGGGGAGAGAGCAGCGAGTGACAGCCAGTGCCCATGGCCGGGGACAGCGGGATGGCCGGGAAGGTGGCGCTGCTCCTGTGGGGTGAGTGCCCCGGGCACGGGCCTGACGGCCCGGGGATGGGCCCCGGTGAGGCAGAGAGCGGTGGGGAGGGGGCACAGGGGGGCTGCGGGGTCCCCTGAGGTCCCCAAGGCCAGCAGAGCCAGGGCATGGGCATGGAGCCCAGTGTGAGCAGAGTCGTGGGGTGGCCCTGGGGACAGGAAGAGGGGAACTGGGATGTGGGGATGGGAACAGGGGGATCGAGATGGGGGGACAAGGATGTGGCAAAAGGAACCTTGGGGCTGGGGCAGCTGTGGGGACAGGGACAGGGAGACAGGGATGCAGGGCCAGGGACAAGGGCCACGTCCCATGCAGATGGGCCATGGGGACAGGGGCCATGGGAATGGGGTCACGGGCACAGGGCCATGGGGATGTGGCCGTGGGGACAGGTGCAGTAGGGCTGGGGGAGGTGACCTGTGCACACATGGGGTGTCCACAGTGTCCCCATGTCCTGCCCCAGCCCAGGGTGACCGAGGTGTCCCTGTGCTCAAACCCTCCGTGCTACACCAGTGTTCCCGTGGGGACACTTTGGGGACAGACACCACACCAGGTGCCCCAGGGGCTGCTGTCCCCACGGTGCCACCCCCAGCCAGCCCTGTCCCTTCTCCCTTCCAGCCCAGACCCTCGGCCTCGCTGGTGAGTCCTCGGGGGATGCCATGTCCCTGCCCCGCTGTCCCCAGCCCCGTGGTGGCCCTGCCAGGCTGGTGTCCCCTGTCACCCGCAGGTGCCCAGAGCCCCCAGCTCCTGGTGGAGCCCCCCTGGAGGCCGGCGGTGCTGTGGGACCGGGTGACACTGACCTGCCAGGGCTCGGGGACCGCCGGTGACACCACCTGGTACAGGAACGGGCAGAGATGGGGACAGGAGAGAGGCGACAGCTTCCGTGTCACCGAGAGTGGCACCTACCGGTGTGAGAGACCCGGGACGAGGCTCAGCCCCCCCGTGACAGTCTCAGATGGTGAGGGGGGTTTGGGTGTCCCCAGCCTGGCACCCGCGGGGACCCCGAGGGCTCAGGGTGGGCTCAGCTCCATGGGTCACCCCTGGTGTGACCAGAGCCTGTCCCCTGCCATGGGGACATCCCAGAGTATCCCAGTGCAGGGGGATCCCCGTGCTGGAACTGGGGACCCCTGCTGTGACCCAATGGGGGGTCCGGGTGTCACCGGCTGTGACAGGTCCCCCCTGTCCCACAGACTGGCTGGTGCTGCAGGTGCCGGCGGGGGCGCTGCTGGAGGGGGACACGGTGACACTGCGCTGCCGGGGCTGGGGGAACTATCCGGTCATCTCGGTGTCCTTCTACCGCGACGGGAAGGAACTGGGGACGATCGGCGATGGCACCGAGCTGTCCCTGTCCCCTCTGCAGCTGAACCACAGCGGCCGCTACCACTGCAGGGGCTGGGTGGGAACCTGGGGGTGGATGGAATCTGCGCAGGTGACAGTGACAGTGCAGGGTGAGCACCCCACAGCCCCACCCCGACACCCCACAGCCCCCACGGGACCCCTCAGCCCTCCCTGGGAACCCCCCTGCCAGTGCCGGGTCAGCGATGGTGACAGCGTGGCCGAGAGCCCCGCATTGAACGTCACTGTCCTGGGTGAGCGGGACCCTCGGGCTGAGGGTGACCCCACCCACGGCATCCCCAATTCCACACATTCCCATCCCACCTCATCCCCCCACTCCATCCCCAGCCCAGCCCAGCTCACAGCCCCCACCACTGGGTGTCACAGACCGGGGCAACTGGGACCGTCTGGCTCCAGGGATCCCCACCCAGCACATCCAAGCCCTGCATCCCTAAGCCCAGCTGTCACATCCCCCACTGCACACCAGGTCACATTCACCCTGCTGAGCGTGACCCTCCCAGGGCACTGAGACCCTTGGCATCGGGGTGACGCCCCCGTTGATGGCCCCATGGCCCCCATCACATCCCACCCACGCCATTCCGTGCCCCCCACCAGGTGACGGCCATCCCTGCCCTTGGACACAGCATCCCTCATCCCACCCTCACCTCACCCTCATCCCATCCTCATCCCCCACCCCTCACCCATCACATGCCCTCATCCCACACCACACGATGACCCCCAGCACCACGGGGTCACTGTCCTGGGTGAAGGAGACCCTCTGTCCCCAGGTGCCACCATGCAGACTCCCTCATCCCCCCACACCGGGTGCCAGCCCCTCCCCCGGCCTCAGCCCTGTCTGTGTCCCCGCAGTGCCCGTGGCCAATGCCACCATCACCCCCGGTCCCCCGGCACTCCAGGTGCGCCCAGGTGACCCCGTGACCCTGCGCTGCTCGGTGCAGGTGGGCTCAGCCCCTGTCACCTTCACCTGGCTGCGTGACGGGCACGAGGTGGCCCGGGGTCCCCTCCTGGAGCTTGGGGCCGTCGATGTGGGACATTCGGGCACCTACCAGTGCGTGGCCACCAACCAGCTGGGACAGGACGGGCACCGCGTGTTCCGGGCACTCAGCCCAGAGCTGGCCCTGGAGGTGACACCACAGGGACACTGGATCACAGGTGGGGTCACACGGGCTCACTGGGATTGCAGAAGCCCTGCAGTGACAGGTGACCCTGATGTGTCCCTTCTGTCCCCAGCAGTGGCCGCAGGCCTTGGCGGGTCCCTCCTCTTCCTGCTCCTGCTCGTGGCTGGAGCTGTGGGCTGGCACCGGTGCCACAACAGGGGTGGGTGACAATGGGGGGACAATGGGGACAATGGGGACCCCGGGAGCTGGGGGGACACCTAAATGTGGGGGTGATGGGGCGGCACCCAGAGCTCCTGACTTGGGCAGTGCTGAGAGCTCAGGACCTTTGCTCAGGGTCCTGAAGGATTTGGGGTGGTGTTGGGGGGTCTTGCAGGGATTTTGGGGGTTCTTTCAGTGATCCCAGGGGAATTTGGAGGGTCCCCCTCCCTGTCAGGCTTGAGCTTCTGGGAGCTCAGGGTGTGCAGAGCACTGGGGTAGTTCAGGGGTTCTGGGGGGCTCCAGGGGTGCTCAGGGGTCCTGGGGGAAACTGAGGGTGCAGTGGGGTTTGAGGATTCCTGAGAGGGGTCGGGGCCATGGGGACCCCACAGTTACCCCTCCCCTCTTTCCTTTGCAGCTGCCAGGAAGCAGCAGGAAAGGTGAGTGGGGGGCTCAAACCACACTCTCCCCTTTCACCCCAACCCCCAAGACCTCCCATCCCCCCCACACATCCCCTTGATTCCCTCAGGGCCCCCCCGGAGCCCCCGGCCCCCCCAGAGGAGGGGGAGGTGCTGTACACCAACGTCGTGATCCCCAAGCAGACGGGGGGTGAGTCCGGGCTGGGACACAGGGACACGTCACCCATGGGTGTCCCCGTGCCCAGATGCCACAGCCAGTGTCTCTCGCAGTGTCCCCCCGTGCCACCACACTCCAGGATCCCGAGGTGACCTACACAGAGCTGGCAGCAACCCATGGGCGACCTCGGGAATGCGGGGACATCTACGGGAATGTGCTGTGACACTCGGGGCATGGCTGGGAAACGGGGGCAACTGGGGGAACTGGGGACACTGGGGACCCCACTCATGGGCAACCACCCGTGTGTGTCCCCCCCACTGATCCCGTGGGTGCCCAACATTCACGGGTAGGTGGGCACAACTGAGGGGTCACCAGGGCACCCAGAGCTCCCCATGGCCCCTGAACCCCCAAGGGCCTCCCCACCCCCCTTCCACTGCCCCCAGTGCCTCCCCATTCCACATCCAAGTGCTCCCAGTACCCTCAGAGATTTCCCCATTCCCTCCCCACCGTGCTCCCAGTACCCCCAAGAGCTCCCTGTTTCCCCTCCCAGTGCCTCTCCATTGCTCCCAGTAGATCCAGGTGGTTCCCATTCTCTCTCCCAGTTCCCCTGTACTCCCAGTGCCTCTGCAATGCCCCTCTCAGCACTCCCAGTACACCCACGGCTCCTCATCCCTCCTCCCAGTGCCCGGGGAACACAGGACTCGTTTCCCTCTTTTTGGCACCAAAATGCAGCTTTTTGGTTCAACTGGCAGAGATGGTGTTTCTTTGTTCAGCTCTGTGGCGCTTTAGGAATGGGATTCTCCAATTTTGGGCTGCCACTCTAAACCAGAGCTCTGGATTCCCTTCTGCCCTGTCTCAATCCCCTCCTGTGCCGTGTTCCCCACACCATGAGGTCACAAAGGCCCTGGGGGGGTTCCGCAGCCTCCCCCTTTCCCAGGGCACTGGGGATCAGGCCATGGCACAGGGTGGGGTGTCAGGGACAGGAAAAGTTGGATGTCTCGAGACATTTTGGGACACCTGTGTGTGGCAGGGCTGGGTCAGGCCTTGCTGTTGGTGACACAGGGCCCCGTGTGTCAGTCAGTCTGTCAGCCATGGCACTCTGGGGACAGAGTGACGCTCTGCCAAACCCAGCTCCTGAGTGGCTGAGGGACCAGGAGTCCCACCTTGGCAGAGGGACCTTGGTGGCCCAAGGGCTTCAAAGGCAGAGCATGAGGTGGCCAAGTGTCTGAGCCTGTCTGCTCTTGGAGTGTCTGCCCCATCCACGCTGGATCCCAGGAGCTGGAAACTGTCTTGGTTTAAAAGAGAAACGTCTGCCAAGGAAAGCAGGAACCTTCCTGGAATGGAAAGAGGAGCCGTCCCTCCAAATTGTTATAACTGTGAAAATTATGGGGTTTGCAGGCAAAAATGTAAGAAAAGGAATAAAAGTTCATTGCTGGGAAATTTATAGAACAGAACAGAACAAACAACACGAGAACAGAAATTTCCAACCCGCTCAGGGCTGTTTGTTCATCTTTGGTGCAGTTCTGGCCACGGCCAGCAGGGGGCGCTGCAGGGAGGTCCCCAGGGCAGGGGACAGGCTCTGGTCACACCAGGGGTGACCCATGGAGCTGAGCCCACCCTGAGCCCTCGGGGTCCCCGCGGGTGCCAGGGTGGGGACACCCAAACCCCCCTCACCATCTGAGACTGTCACGGGGGGGCTGAACCTGGTCCCGGGTCTCTCACACCGGTAGGTGCCATTCTCGGTGACACGGAAGCTGTCGCCTCTCTCCTGTCCCCATCTCTGCCCGTTCCTGTACCAGGTGGTGTCACCGGCGGTCCCCGAGCCCTGGCAGGTCAGTGTCACCCGGTCCCACAGCACCGCCGGCCTCCAGGGGGGCTCCACCAGGAGCTGGGGGCTCTGGGCACCTGCGGGTGACAGGGGACACCAGCCTGGCAGGGCCACCACGGGGCTGGGGACAGCGGGGCAGGGACATGGCATCCCCCGAGGACTCACCAGCGAGGCCGAGGGTCAGGGCTGGAAGGGAGAAGGGACAGGGCTGGCTGGGGGTGGCACCGTGGGGACAGCAGCACCTGGGACACCTGGTGTGGTGTCTGTCCCCAAAGTGTCCCCACGGGAACACTGGTGTAGCACGGAGGGTTTGAGCACAGGGACACCTCGGTCACCCTGGGCTGGGGCAGGACATGGGGACACTGTGGACACCCCATGTGTGCACAGGTCACCTCCCCCAGCCCTACAGCACCTGTCCCCACGGCCACATCCCCATGGCCCTGTGCCCGTGACCCCATTCCCATGGCCCCTGTCCCCATGGCCCATCTGCATGGGACGTGGCCCTTGTCCCTGGCCCTGCATCCCTGTCTCCCTGTCCCTGTCCCCACACCTGCCCCAGCCCCAAGGTTCCTTTTGCCACATCCTTGTCCCCCCATCTCGATCCCCCTGTTCCCATCCCCACATCCCAGTTCCCCTCTTCCTGTCCCCAGGGCCACCCCACGACTCTGCTCACCCTGGGGTCCCTGCCCATGCCCTGGCTCTGCTGGCCTTGGGGACCTCAGGGGACCCCGCAGCCCCCCTGTGCCCCCTCCCCACCGCTCTCTGCCTCACCGGGGCCCATCCCCGGGGCGTCAGGCCCGTGCCCGGGGCACTCACCCCACAGGAGCAGCGCCACCTTCCCGGCCATCCCGCTGTCCCCGGCCATGGGCACTGGCTGTCACTCGCTGCTCTCTCCCCCTGTCCCCTCGCTGGCGGCTCTTCGGGAAAAGGGGAAGGAAGTGAGCTCTGACCTCATCGTGTCACTCTTGGTGGGGGTAGGGTGACCACAAGCTGGGGACAGGCTGTGGGCAGGGTGGGGACAGGCTGAGGACATGGAGTTGCCAGGAGTGGGGGTCTCAGAGGGTTTGGGGAGCCAGGGATGAGGGTGCCCGGGGAATGGGGGGTCCTAGGGATGGGTGCCCAGGGGTATGTGGGTCCTGAAGAGGGGGAGTCACCCTGCACCAGGATTCGGGTGCAATGGGAACGGGGGTCCCAAGGACTGGGGGGACTCAGGGATGGGAGTCCCAGGGGAATGCGGATGGCTGTGACAGGTCCCCCCTGTCCCACAGACCCGCTGGTGCTGCAGGTGCCGGCGCGGGCGCTGCTGGAGGGGGACACGGTGACACTGCGCTGCCGGGGCTGGCGGAACGATTCGGTCACCTGGGTGTCCTTCTACCGCGACGGGAACAAACTGGGGACGATCGGCGATGGCACCGAGCTGTCCCTGTCCCCTCTGCAGCTGAACCACAGCGGCCGCTACCACTACGGGGGCCGGGTGGGAATCTGGGGGTGGATGGAATCTGCGCAGGTGACAGTGACAGTGCAGGGTGAGCACCCCACAGCCCCACCCCGACACCCCCACAGCCCCTCCCCAGGCACTCGGGATCACAAATCCCCCTCCCATCTCCACAGAGCTCAAGCCTGTCTTGGTGCTGGAGGGTCCCCCCGAGCTCCCCGAGGGGTCCCCCCTCAATCTCAGCTGCCTCAGCACCCCCAGCCCCCTGCGGCCCCCAGCCCCCCTCCTGTACCGCTTCTACCGGCACGGGTAGTTGGTGGGGGGCCCGCAGGGGTCCCCGCAGCTCCTGGTGCCCGCCGTGGGGGTCTCCCACTCGGGGAATTACAGCTGCGAGGTGCGCTCCGAGGGGGGGGCCGTGTGGAAGAGCAGCGCCCGGCTCGGCGTCACGGTGCGCAGTGAGTGCGGGGATGGGCACGGGGAGCCCCCACAGCTCCCACGGGACCCCCACCTGGCTACATCCCTGACCCCCAGAAATCTCTCCTGTGCCCCCCGCCTCTGCCCTGTGTCCCCTCATCGCTCTCTGTGTCCCCTCACCCCCCCATGGGGTGACCCCATCCACCACATTTCCCCATCAAACCCATCCCTCCCGTCCCCCCCTCCCCCCACACCGGGTGCCGGCCCCTCCCCCCGGCCTCAGCCCTGTCTGTGTCCCCGCAGTGCCCGTGGCCAATGCCACCATCACCCCCGGTCCCCCGGCACTCCAGGTGCGCCCAGGTGACCCCGTGACCCTGCGCTGCTCGGTGCAGGTGGGCTCAGCCCCTGTCACCTTCACCTGGCTGCGTGACGGGCAGGAGGTGGCCCGGGGTCCCCTCCTGGAGCTTGGGGCCGTCGATGTGGGACATTCGGGCACCTACCAGTGCGTGGCCACCAACCAGCTGGGACAGGACGGGCACCGCGTGTTCCGGGCACTCAGCCCAGAGCTGGCCCTGGAGGTGACACCACAGGGACACTGGATCACAGGTGGGGTCACACGGGCTCACCGGGCTGTTCGGGACCCCCGGGGCTCAGGGTGACCCCGGTGTGTCCCCCTCTGTCCCCGGCAGTGGCTGTGAATGTCGGCAGGGCCCTCCTGTACCTGCTCCTGCTCCTGGCTGTCATCGGGGGCTGTCGCTGGTGGAACCGCCGGGGTGGGTGACAATGGGGGGACATGGGGGTCCCAGGGATTGGGGTGAAGCCCCCAGAGTGGGGGGGCCATAGGGTGTCACCAACAGCTCCTGACTTGGGTGAAGCTGAGCCCCCAGACACCTCAGCTGGGGCTCCTGGGGGATTTGGGGAGGTCCTGGAGGGTCGTGCAGGGATGTTGGGGGTTCTGTCAGGGGTTTTGGGGAGTTTGGGGGTTCAGGGGGCAGTCAGGGGTCCCGAGGGTGTTCAAGAGCCCTGAGGCCCCCACAGTCACCCCTCCCCCCTCTTTCCTTTGCAGCCCTCAGGAAGGAGCAGGAAAGGTGAGTGGGGGGCTCCAGGTCCGACCCCCCATTTTACCGTCAGCGCAGGAAGCCCCGCACCCCCACAGACCCCCCCTTATCCCCGCAGGCCTCCCCAGGAGCCCTCGGCCCCCCCGGAGGAGGGGGCGGTGCTGGACCCGCACATCGTGGGCACCGAGAGGGCAGGGGGTGAGTACAGGGGGGCACAGGGACACGTCACCCACGGGTGTCACCCCCACCCAGGTCCCCAACCCCGGAGCCTCACTCAGGACACTCCACAGCCCCAGGGGACCACGAGGAGCTGCCGGGACCCCACGGGCGACAGCGGCACCGCAGGGACAGCTACGAGAACGTGCAGTGACACTGGGGACACTGGGGACACTGGGGACACTGGGGGCACTGGGGACACTGGGGACAATGGGGACACTGGGGACAATGGGGTCACTGGGGTCACTGGGGACAATGGGGAACAATGGGGACACTGGGGACAATGGGGACACTGGGGACACTGGGGACACTGGGGGCACTGGGGGCACTGGGGACACTGGAGTTCCCTAACCGAGGGCACACCCCTTGTGTCCCCACCCCCTCGGCTCCTGTGGTTGCCCACCGTGCCCGGGAGGTGGCCACCACTGGGGGTCCCATGTGGGGCTGCCCAGAGCTCCCCGTTCCAGTGCTCCCAGTGCTCCCAGTACCCGCAGGGCTCCCCATTCCCTCCCCCAGTGCCAGGGGGCACAGGACCCTTGTCCCTCTTACTGGACACAAACGCAGCTTTTGGATTAAAGCGGCAGAAATGGTTTTGGTTTGTTCAGCTCTGCCTGCTCAGCTCAGGAAGGAGGAGGGTCCCGCTCAGGTCGTTGAGCAGATCCTTGTGGCATTTGCAGCAGTTCTGGGGCTCTCTCAGTGCCTCGGGCACAGGCACCAAATGATCAATTGCTGCATTTCCGCACTGGTTCCCTCGCAGCTGCCCCTGCAGGGGAAGGAGCTGCCGCTCGCTGTTTGTCCCCTCTCGGTGACACCGGCCAAGGGCTCGGGGACCTCGGGATGGCCGCGGGCACCGATCCCGCAGCTGCCGAGCCCCTGGGCCGATCCGGAGCCCCGAGCGCCCCGAGAGCCCCGGCACGGAGCCGGGGGTGTCCCCAAATCGCCCCCCAAGGCCGGGCCAGCTCCAGCCCTGCCCGGTGCCCGCCGGTGCCCAAAGCCCCGCATTCGGCGCTCCCCGAGCGGCGTCTGAGCCCCGGAGCTGCTGCGGAGCCTCCGCCGGGCGCGGCCCCGGGGCGCCGGGAGGGAGGTGCCGGGAGGGCGGAGGGGACCCGGGAGCCCGGGGAGGAGCCCCCGGCGCTGCGGGAGCGGAGTCCCGGGCTCGGGGCTCTGTCGCGATCGCGGCTGCCAGGGCCGGGACTGTCGCGGGCTGCGGGGACCGAGGGTGGCTGCGACAGCGTGTCCGAGGCCACTGTCGCCATCCAGCCGGGGTCACCTCCGCCAGCCCCGGCACGGCCGCGGGGCAGAGCCGCTGCTCGAGCTTTTCCGGCTCGTCCCCAGGACAGGAACCCCAGGATGTGTCACCCCGAGCACAGGGACACCCCAGAGAACGGGGACAGGACCCCAAGATGTGTCAGCTCCAGGACAGGGACACCCCAGAGAAGGGGGAGAGGACCCCTGGATGTGTCACCCCTGGATGTGCCATCCCCAGGACAGAACGCGACCCCGTGTGACTCTCACGGGAAAATGAAAGTGAAAGAAGATTTTTCAGAGAAAGTGAAAGTGTGAAAGCGGACAAGCCCATCCCCCACAGCCTCCCCACCCCTGCCTGCAGACCCCTCACCCACTTCTTTCCCAACCCTGGGGTTCCCCCAACCCGTTCCCTGCTCAGGAGCCCCCCAGGATCATCAAGGCACCAACTCGGGGGAGTTGTGAAATTGAGGAATTAAAGGAAGGAAATGGAAAATGAAGAGAGGAAAAAGCCCCAGGGGGATGGGGGAGGCACAGACCCAGAGCCCCCCGGAATCAGCCTGGGGAGCCCCCCCGAACCAGCAGCACTTTTGGGGGCTGTGCTGGGCCCGGGGTCACCCCAAAATTTGAGGCACCCAGGGAAGGAGCTGTGACCCTGGGGCCTGCCCAGCCACTGCCCATTCCTGACATCCCCATTCCCCTGGGAACCCGAACATGGGACCCCCATTCCTTATGTCCCCCCCTCTTAGGGACCCCCATCCCAGGATTGCCATTGCCCAGGATCTCCATGGCCTGGGACCCCAATTCCCAAGGAACCCTCTCCCCGAAATTCCATCCCCGACCATCTCCCTTCCCCCAGAACTTTGATTCTCCCAGGACCCCTCAAAGCGCCCTCACCCCTGGGACCCCCATCCATGACCCCAAATCCCTGGAGCCCCCATTGCCCTGGACCCCATCCCTGGCTCCCCAAACCCTCTGAGACCCCCACTCCTGGCAACTCCATGTCCCACCTTGTGCCACCCAGCCTTGTCCCCGGCCTGTCCCCACCCTGCCCACAGCCTGTCCCCAGCTGGTGGTCACCCTACCCCCACCAAGAGTGACACGATGAGGTCAGAGCTCACTTCCTTCCCCTTTTCCCGAAGAGCCGCCAGCGAGGGGACAGGGGGAGAGAGCAGCGAGTGACAGCCAGTGCCCATGGCCGGGGACAGCGGGATGGCCGGGAAGGTGGCGCTGCTCCTGTGGGGTGAGTGCCCCGGGCACGGGCCTGACGGCCCGGGGATGGGCCCCGGTGAGGCAGAGAGCGGTGGGGAGGGGGCACAGGGGGGCTGCGGGGTCCCCTGAGGTCCCCAAGGCCAGCAGAGCCAGGGCATGGGCATGGAGCCCAGTGTGAGCAGAGTCGTGGGGTGGCCCTGGGGACAGGAAGAGGGGAACTGGGATGTGGGGATGGGAACAGGGGGATCGAGATGGGGGGACAAGGATGTGGCAAAAGGAACCTTGGGGCTGGGGCAGCTGTGGGGACAGGGACAGGGAGACAGGGATGCAGGGCCAGGGACAAGGGCCACGTCCCATGCAGATGGGCCATGGGGACAGGTGCCATGGGAATGGGGTCACGGGCACAGGGCCATGGGGATGTGGCCGTGGGGACAGGTGCTGTAGGGCTGGGGGAGGTGACCTGTGCACACATGGGGTGTCCACAGTGTCCCCATGTCCTGCCCCAGCCCAGGGTGACCGAGGTGTCCCTGTGCTCAAACCCTCCGTGCTACACCAGTGTTCCCGTGGGGACACTTTGGGGACAGACACCACACCAGGTGTCCCAGGTGCTGCTGTCCCCACGGTGCCACCCCCAGCCAGCCCTGTCCCTTCTCCCTTCCAGCCCAGACCCTCGGCCTCGCTGGTGAGTCCTCGGGGGATGCCATGTCCCTGCCCCGCTGTCCCCAGCCCCGTGGTGGCCCTGCCAGGCTGGTGTCCCCTGTCACCCGCAGGTGCCCAGAGCCCCCAGCTCCTGGTGGAGCCCCCCTGGAGGCCGGCGGTGCTGTGGGACCCGGTGACACTGACCTGCCAGGGCTCGGGGACCGCCGGTGACACCACCTGGTACAGGAACGGGCAGAGATGGGGACAGGAGAGACGCGACAGCTTCCGTGTCACCAAGAGTGGCAACTACACGTGTGAGAGACCCGGGACCAGGCTCAGCCCCCCCGTGACAGTCTCAGATGGTGAGGGGGGTTTGGGTGTCCCCAGCCTGGCACCCGCGGGGACCCCGAGGGCTCAGGGTGGGCTCAGCTCCATGGGTCACCCCTGGTGTGACCAGAGCCTGTCCCCCGCTCTGGGGACATCCCAGAGCATCCCAGTGCAGGGGGATCCCCGTGCTGGAACTGGGGACCCCTGCTGTGACCCAATGGGGGGTCCGGGTGACACCGGCTGTGACAGGTCCCCCCTGTCCCACAGACTGGCTGGTGCTGCAGGTGCCGGCGCGGGCGCTGCTGGAGGGGGACACGGTGACACTGCGCTGCCGGGGCTGGCGGAACAATTCCGTCACCTCGGTGTCCTTCTACCGCGACGGGAAGGAACTGGGGACGCTCCGCGATGGCACCGAGCTGTCCCTGTCCGCTCTGCGGCTGCACCACAGCGGCCGCTACCACTGCAGGGGCTGGGTGGGAACCTGGGATTGGAAGGAATCTGCGCAGGTGACAGTGACAGTGCAGGGTGAGCACCCCACAGCCCCACCCCGACACCCCCACAGCCCCTCCCCAGGCACTCGGGCTCACAAATCCCCCTCCCATCTCCACAGAGCTCACGCCTGTCTTGGTGCTGGAGGGTCCCCCCGAGCTCCCCGAGGGGTCCCCCCTCAATCTCAGCTGCCTCAGCACCCCCAGCCCCCTGCGGCCCCCAGCCCCCCTCCTGTACCGCTTCTACCGGCACGGGCAGTTGGTGGGGGGCCCGCAGGGGTCCCCGCAGCTCCTGGTGCCCGCCGTGGGGGTCTCCCACTCGGGGAATTACAGCTGCGAGGTGCGCTCCGAGGGGGGGGCCGTGTGGAAGAGCAGCGCCCGGCTCGGCGTCACGGTGCGCAGCGAGTGCGGGGATGGGCGCGGGGAGCCCCCACAGCCCCCACGGGACCCCCACCTGGCTACATCCCTGACCCCAGAAATCTCTCCTGTGTCCCCCGCCTCTGCCCTGTGTCCCCTCATCGCTCTCTGTGTCCCCTCACCCCCCCATGGGGTGTCCCCATCCACCACATTTCCCCATCAAACCCATCCCTCCCGTCCCTCCCTCCCCCATACCGGGTGCCAGCCCCTCCCCCCGGCCTCAGCCCTGTCTGTGTCCCCGCAGTGCCCGTGGCCAATGCCACCATCACCCCCGGTCCCCCGGCACTCCAGGTGCGCCCAGGTGACCCCGTGACCCTGCGCTGCTCGGTGCAGGTGGGCTCAGCCCCTGTCACCTTCACCTGGCTGCGTGACGGGCACGAGGTGGCCCGGGGTCCCCTCCTGGAGCTTGGGGCCGTCGATGTGGGACATTCGGGCACCTACCAGTGCGTGGCCACCAACCAGCTGGGACAGGACGGGCACCGCGTGTTCCGGGCACTCAGCCCAGAGCTGGCCCTGGAGGTGACACCACAGGGACACTGGATCACAGGTGGGCTCACACGGGCTCACCGGGCTGTTCGGGACCCCCGGGGCTCAGGGTGACCCCGGTGTGTCCCCCTCTGTCCCCGGCAGTGGCTGTGAATGTCGGCAGGGCCCTCCTGTACCTGCTCCTGCTCCTGGCTGTCATCGGGGGCTGTCGCTGGTGGAACCGCCGGGGTGGGTGACAATGGGGGGACATGGGGGTCCCAGGGATTGGGGTGAAGCCCCCAGAGTGGGGGGGCCATTGGGTGTCACCAACAGCTCCTGACTTGGGTGAAGCTGAGCCCCCAGAGACCTCAGCTGGGGCTCCTGGGGGATTTGGGGAGGTCCTGGAGGGTCGTGCAGGGATGTTGGGGGTTCTGTCAGGGGTTTTGGGGAGTTTGGGGGCTCAGGGTGCAGTCAGGGGTCCCGAGGGTGTTCAAGGGCCCTGAGGCCCCCACAGTCACCCCTCCCCCCTCTTTCCTTTGCAGCCCTCAGGAAGGAGCAGGAAAGGTGAGTGGGGGTCTCCAGGTCTGACCCCCCATTTTACCCTCAGCGCAGGAAGCCCCGCACCCCCACAGACCCCCCCTTATCCCCGCAGGCCTCCCCAGGAGCCCTCGGCCCCCCCGGAGGAGGGGGCGGTGCTGGACCCGCACATCGTGGGCACCGAGAGGGCAGGGGGTGAGTACAGGGGGGCACAGGGACACGTCACCCACGGGTGTCACCCCCACCCAGGTCCCCAACCCCGGAGCCTCACTCAGGACACTCCACAGCCCCAGGGGACCACGAGGAGCTGCCGGGACCCCACGGGCGACAGCGGCACCGCAGGGACAGCTACGAGAACGTGCAGTGACACTGGGGACACTGGGGACACTGGGCACACTGGGGACACTGGGGACACTGGGGACACTGGGGACAATGGGGACAATGGGGACAATGGGGACACTGGAGTTCCCTAACCGAGGGCACACCCCTTGTGTCCCCACCCCCTCGGCTCCCATGGTTGCCCACCGTGCCCGGGAGGTCGCCACGACTGGGGGGTCCCATGTGGGGCTGCCCAGAGCTCCCCGTTCCAGTGCTCCCAGTGCTCCCAGTACCCCCCCAGGGCTCCCCATTCCCTCCCCCAGTGCCAGGGGGCACAGGACCCTTGTCCCTCTTACTGGACACAAACGCAGCTTTTGGATTAAAGCGGCAGAAATGGTTTTGGTTTGTTCAGCTCTGCCTGCTCAGCTCAGGAAGGAGGAGGGTCCCGCTCAGGTCGTTGAGCAGATCCTTGTGGCATTTGCAGCAGTTCTGGGGCTCTCTCAGTGCCTCGGGCACAGGCACCAAATGATCAATTGCTGCATTTCCGCACTGGTTCCCTCGCAGCTGCCCCCGCAGAGGGGAAGGAGCTGCCGCTCGCTGTTTGTCCCCTCTCGGTGACACCGGCCAAGGGCTCGGGGACCTCGGGATGGCCGCGGGCACCGATCCCGCAGCTGCCGAGCCCCTGGGCCGATCCGGAGCCCCGAGCGCCCCGGCACGGAGCCGGGGGTGTCCCCAAATCGCCCCCCAAGGCCGGGCCAGCTCCAGCCAGTGGCCGAGGCCACTGTCGCCATCCAGCCGGGGTCACCTCCGCCAGCCCCGGCACGGCCGCGGGGCTGAGCCGCTGCTCGAGCTTTTCCGGCTCGTCCCCAGGACAGGAACCCCAGGATGTGTCACCCCGAGGACAGGGAGACCCCAGAGAACGGGGACAGGACCCCAAGATGTGTCAGCTCCAGGACAGGGACACCCCAGAGAAGGGGGACAGGACCCCTGGATGTGTCAGCCCTGGATGTGTCAGCCCTGGATGTGTCACCCCTGGATGTGTCACCCCTGGATGTGTCACCCCTGGATGTGTCACCCCTGGTTGTGCCATCCCCAGGACAGAACGCGCCCCCGTGTGACTCTCACGGGAAAATGAAAGTGAAAGAAGATTTTTCAGAGAAAGTGAAAGTGTGCAAGCGGACAAGCCCATCCCCCACAGCCTCCCCACCCCTGCCTGCAGACCCCTCACCCACTTCTTTCCCAACCCTGGGGTTCCCCCAACCCGTTCCCTGCTCAGGAGCCCCCCAGGATCATCAAGGCACCAACTCGGGGGAGTTGTGAAATTGAGGGATTAAAGGAAGGAAATGGAAAATGAAGAGAGGAAAAAGCCCCAGGGGGATGGGGGAGGCACAGACCCAGAGCCCCCCGGAATCAGCCTGGGGAGCCCCCCCGAACCAGCAGCACTTTTGGGGGCTGTGCTGGGCCCGGGGTCACCCCAAAATTTGAGGCACCCAGGGAAGGAGCTGTGACCCTGGGGCCTGCCCAGCCACTGCCCATTCCTGACATCCCCATTCCCCTGGGAACCCGAACATGGGACCCCCATTCCTTATGTCCCCCCCTCTTAGGGACCCCCATCCCAGGACTGCCATTGCCCAGGATCTCCATGGCCTGGGACCCCAATTCCCAAGGAACCCTCTCCCCGAAATTCCATCCCCGACCATCTCCCTTCCCCCAGAACTTTGATTCTCCCAGGACCCCTCAAAGCGCCCTCACCCCTGGGACCCCCATCCATGACCCCAAATCCCTGGAGCCCCCATTGCCCTGGACCCCATCCCTGGCTCCCCAAACCCTCTGAGACCCCCACTCCTGGCAACTCCATGTCCCACCTTGTGCCACCCAGCCTTGTCCCCAGCCTGTCCCCACCCTGCCCACAGCCTGTCCCCAGCTGGTGGTCACCCTACCCCCACCAAGAGTGACACGATGAGGTCTGAGCTCACTTCCTTCCCCTTTTCCCGAAGAGCCACCAGCGAGGGGACAGGGGGACAGAGCAGCGAGTGACAGCCCGTGCCCATGGCCGGGGACAGCGGGATGGCCGGGAAGGTGGCGCTGCTCCTGTGGGGTGAGTGCCCCGGGCACGGGCCTGACGGCCCGGGGATGGGCCCCGGTGAGGCAGAGAGCGGTGGGGAGGGGGCACAGGGGGGCTGCGGGGTCCCCTGAGGTCCCCAAGGCCAGCAGAGCCAGGGCATGGGCATGGAGCCCAGTGTGAGCAGAGTCGTGGGGTGGCCCTGGGGACAGGAAGAGGGGAACTGGGATGTGGGGATGGCAACAGGGGGATCGAGATGGGGGGACAAGGATGTGGCAAAAGGAACCTTGGGGCTGGGGCAGCTGTGGGGACAGGGACAGGGAGACAGGGATGCAGGGCCAGGGACAAGGGCCACGTCCCATGCAGATGGGCCATGGGGACAGGGGCCATGGGAATGGGGTCACGGGCACAGGGCCATGGGGATGTGGCCGTGGGGACAGGTGCTGTAGGGCTGGGGGAGGTGACCTGTGCACACATGGGGTGTCCACAGTGTCCCCATGTCCTGCCCCAGCCCAGGGTGACCGAGGTGTCCCTGTGCTCAAACCCTCCGTGCTACACCAGTGTTCCCGTGGGGACACTTTGGGGACAGACACCACACCAGGTGCCCCGGGTCCCGCTGTCCCCACGGTGCCACCCCCAGCCAGCCCTGTCCCTTCTCCCTTCCAGCCCAGACCCTCGGCCTCGCTGGTGAGTCCTCGGGGGATGCCATGTCCCTGCCCCGCTGTCCCCAGCCCCGTGGTGGCCCTGCCAGGCTGGTGTCCCCTGTCACCCGCAGGTGCCCAGAGCCCCCAGCTCCTGGTGGAGCCCCCCTGGAGGCCGGCGGTGCTGTGGGACCCGGTGACACTGACCTGCCAGGGCTCGGGGACCGCCGGTGACACCTCCTGGTACAAGGACAGACAGCTCTGGTGGCTGGAGGGACACGACAGCTTCCGTGTCACCGAGAGTGGCAACTACACGTGTGCGAGACCCGGGACCAGGCCCAGCCCCCCCGTGACAGTCTCAGATGGTGAGAGGGGTTTGGGTGTCCCCAGCCTGGCACCCGCGGGGACCCCGAGGGCTCAGGGTGGGCTCAGCTCCATGGGTCACCCCTGGTGTGACCAGAGCCTGTCCCCTGCTCTGGGGACATCCCAGAGCATCCCAGTGCAGGGGGATCCCCGTGCTGGAATTGGGGACCCCTGCTGTGACCCAATGGGGGGTCCGGGTGACACCGGGTGTGACAGGTCCCCCCTGTCCCACAGACTGGCTGGTGCTGCAGGTGCCGGCGCGGGCGCTGCTGGAGGGGGACACGGTGACACTGCGCTGCCGGGGCTGGCGGGACAATTCGGTCACCTCGGTGTCCTTCTACCGCGACGGGAAGGAACTGGGGACGATCGGCGATGGCCCCGAGCTGTCCCTGTCCCCTCTGCAGCTGAACCACAGCGGCCGCTACCACTGCAGGGGCCGGGTGGGAACCTGGGGGGGGTGGAAGGAATCTGCGCAGGTGACAGTGACAGTGCAGGGTGAGCACCCCACAGCCCCACCCCGACACCCCCACAGCCCCTCCCCAGGCACTCGGGGTCACAAATCCCCCTCCCATCTCCACAGAGCTCAAGCCTGTCTTGGTGCTGGAGGGTCCCCCCGAGCTCCCCGAGGGGTCCCCCCTCAATCTCAGCTGCCTCAGCACCCCCAGCCCCCTGCGGCCCCCAGCCCCCCTCCTGTACCGCTTCTACCGGCACGGGCAGTTGGTGGGGGGCCCGCAGGGGTCCCCGCAGCTCCTGGTGCCCGCCGTGGGGGTCTCCCACTCGGGGAATTACAGCTGCGAGGTGCGCTCCGAGGGGGGGGCCGTGTGGAAGAGCAGCGCCCGGCTCGGCGTCACGGTGCGCAGTGAGTGCGGGGATGGGCACGGGGAGCCCCCACAGCCCCCACGGGACCCCCACCTGGCTACTTCCCTGACCCCAGAAATCTCTCCTGTGCCCCCCGCCTCTGCCCCGTGTCCCCTCATCGCTCTCTGTGTCCCCTCACCCCCCCATGGGGTGTCCCCATCCACCACATTTCCCCATCAAACCCATCCCTCCCGTCCCCCCTCCCCCCACACCGGGTGCCAGCCCCTCCCCCCGGCCTCAGCCCTGTCTGTGTCCCCGCAGTGCCCGTGGCCAATGCCACCATCACCCCCGGTCCCCCGGCACTCCAGGTGCGCCCAGGTGACCCCGTGACCCTGCGCTGCTCGGTGCAGGTGGGCTCAGCCCCTGTCACCTTCACCTGGCTGCGTGACGGGCACGAGGTGGCCCAGGGTCCCCTCCTGGAGCTTGGGGCCGTCGATGTGGGACATTCGGGCACCTACCAGTGCGTGGCCACCAACCAGCTGGGACAGGACGGGCACCGCGTGTTCCGGGCACTCAGCCCAGAGCTGGCCCTGGAGGTGACACCACAGGGACACTGGATCACAGGTGGGCTCACACGGGCTCACCGGGCTGTTCGGGACCCCCGGGGCTCAGGGTGACCCCGCTGTGTCCCCCTCTGTCCCCGGCAGTGGCTGTGAATGTCGGCAGGGCCCTCCTGTACCTGCTCCTGCTCCTGGCTGTCATCGAGGGCTGTCGCTGGTGGAACCGCCGGGGTGGGTGACAATGGGGGGACATGGGGGTCCCAGGGATTGGGGTGAAGCCCCCAGAGTGGGGGGGCCATTGGGTGTCACCAACAGCTCCTGACTTGGGTGAAGCTGAGCCCCCAGAGACCTCAGCTGGGGCTCCTGGGGGATTTGGGGAGGCCCTGGAGGGTCGTGCAGGGATGTTGGGGGTTCTGTCAGGGGTTTTGGGGAGTTTGGGGGCTCAGGGGGCAGTCAGGGGTCCCGAGGGTGTTCAAGGGCCCTGAGGCCCCCACAGTCACCCCTCCCCCCTCTTTCCTTTGCAGCCCTCAGGAAGGAGCAGGAAAGGTGAGTGGGGGGCTCCAGGTCTGACCCCCCATTTTACCCTCAGCGCAGGAAGCCCCGCACCCCCACAGACCCCCCCTTATCCCCGCAGGCCTCCCCAGGAGCCCTCGGCCCCCCCGGAGGAGGGGGCGGTGCTGGACCCGCACATCGTGGGCACCGAGAGGGCAGGGGGTGAGTACAGGGGGGCACAGGGACACGTCACCCACGGGTGTCACCCCCACCCAGGTCCCCAACCCCGGAGCCTCACTCAGGACACTCCACAGCCCCAGGGGACCACGAGGAGCTGCCGGGACCCCACGGGCGACAGCGGCACCGCAGGGACAGCTACGAGAACGTGCAGTGACACTGGGGACACTGGGGACACTGGGGACACTGGGGACAATGGGGACACTGGGGACACTGGGGACACTGGGGACAGTGGGGACAATGGGGACACTGGGGGCACTGGGGACACTGGGGACACTGGGGACAATGGGGACACTGGGGACACTGGGGACACTGGGGACACTGGGGACACTGGGGACACTTGTTACACTGGGAGCAGTGGAGTTCCCTAACCGAGGGCACACCCCTTGTGTCCCCACCCCCTCGGCTCCTGTGGTTGCCCACCGTGCCCGGGAGGTGGCCACCACTGGGGGTCCCATGTGGGGCTGCCCAGAGCTCCCCGTTCCAGTGCTCCCAGTGCTCCCAGTACCCCCCCAGGGCTCCCCATTCCCTCCCCCAGTGCCAGGGGGCACAGGACCCTTGTCCCTCTTACTGGACACAAACGCAGCTTTTGGATTAAAGCGGCAGAAATGGTTTTGGATTGTTCAGCTCTGCCTGCTCAGCTCAGGAAGGAGGAGGGTCCCGGTCAGGTCGTTGAGCAGATCCTTGTGGCATTTGCAGCAGTTCTGGGGCTCTCTCAGTGCCTCGGGCACAGGGACCAAATGATCAATTGCTGCATTTCCGCACTGGTTCAGCTGCCCCTGCAGGGGAAGGAGCTGCCGCTCGCTGTTTGTCCCCTCTCGGTGACACCGGCCAAGGGCTCGGGGACCTCGGGATGGCCGCGGGCACCGATCCCGCAGCTGCCGAGCCCCTGGGCCGATCCGGAGCCCCGAGCGCCCCGAGAGCCCCGGCACGGAGCCTGGGGTGTCCCCAAATCGCCCCCCAAGGCCGGGCCAGCTCCAGCCCTGCCCGGTGCCCGCCGGTGCCCAAAGCCCCGCATTCGGCGCTCCCCGAGCGGCGTCTGAGCCCCGGAGCTGCTGCGGAGCCTCCGCCGGGCGCGGCCCCGGGGCGCCGGGAGGGAGGTGCCGGGAGGGCGGAGGGGACCCGGGAGCCCGGGGAGGAGCCCCCGGCGCTGCGGGAGCGGAGTCCCGGGCTCGGGGCTCTGTCGCGATCGCGGCTGCCAGGGCCGGGACTGTCGCGGGCTGCGGGGACCGAGGGTGGCTGCGACAGCGTGTCCGAGGCCACTGTCGCCATCCAGCCGGGGTCACCTCCGCCAGCCCCGGCACGGCCGCGGGGCAGAGCCGCTGCTCGAGCTTTTCCGGCTCGTCCCCAGGACAGGAACCCCAGGATGTGTCACCCCGAGGACAGGGAGACCCCAGAGAACGGGGACAGGACCCCAAGATGTGTCAGCTCCAGGACAGGGACACCCCAGAGAAGGGGGACAGGACCCCTGGATGTGTCACCCCTGGATGTGTCACCCCTGGATGTGTCACCCCTGGATGTGCCATCCCCAGGACAGAACGCGCCCCCGTGTGACTCACACGGGAAAATGAAAGTGAAAGAAGTTTCCTCTTTTCAGAGAAGGAGAAAGTGTTGGGGGGACACAGCCGGGCGTCCCCATCCCCCACAGCCCCCCGACCCTCCCTGCACCCCCCGTACCCCAACCCTGGTGCTGCTGTCGCCACGGTGCCACCCCCAGCCAGCCCTGTCCCTTCTCCCTTCCAGCCCAGACCCTCGGCCTCGCTGGTGAGTCCTCGGGGGATGCCATGTCCCTGCCCCGCTGTCCCCAGCCCCGTGGTGGCCCTGCCAGGCTGGTGTCCCCTGTCACCCGCAGGTGCCCAGAGCCCCCAGCTCCTGGTGGAGCCCCCCTGGACGCCGGCGGTGCTGTGGGACCCGGTGACACTGACCTGCCAGGGCTCGGGGACCGCCGGTGACACCACCTGGTACAAGGACGGGCAGAGATGGGGACAGGAGGGACACGACAGCTTCCGTGTCACCGAGAGTGGCACCTACACGTGTGAGAGACCCGGGACCAGGCTCAGCCCCCCCGTGACAGTCTCAGATGGTGAGGGGGGTTTGGGTGTCCCCAGCCTGGCACCCGCGGGGACCCCGAGGGCTCAGGGTGGGCTCAGCTCCATGGGTCACCCCTGGTGTGACCAGAGCCTGTCCCCTGCTCTGGGGACATCCCTGCAGCGCCCCCTGCTGGCCGGGATTGCTCCCTGCAGCGCCCCCTGCTGGCCGGGATTGCTCCCTGCAGCGCCCCCTGCTGGCCGTGGCCAGAACTGCACCAAGGATGAACAAACAGCCCTGAGCGGGTTGGAAATTTCTCTTCTCGTGTTGTCGTTTGTTCTGTTCTGTTCTATAAATTTCCCAGCAATGAGCTGTTATTCCTTTTCTTACATTTTTGCCTGCAAGCCCCATAATTTTCACAGTTATAACAATTTGGGGGGACGGCTCCTCTTTCCATTCCAGGAAGGTTCCTGCTTTCCTTGGCAGACGTTTCTCTTTTAAACCAAGACAGTTTCCAGCTCCTGGGATCCAGCGTGGATGGGGCAGACACTCCAAGAGCAGACAGGCTCAGACACTTGGCCACCTCATGCTCTGCCTTTGAAGCCCTTGGGCCACCAAGGTCCCTCTGCCAAGGTGGGACTCCTGGTCCCTCGGCCCCTCAGGAGCTGGGTATGGCAGAGCGTCACTCTGTCCCCAGAGTGCCATGGCTGACAGACTGACTGACACACGGGGCCCTGTGTCACCAACAGCAAGGCCTGACCCAGCCCTGCCACACACAGTTGTACCAAAATGTCTCGAGACATCCAACTTTTCCTGTCCCTGACACCCCACCCTGTGCCATGGCCTGATCCCCAGTGCCCTGGGAAAGGGGGAGGCTGCGGAACCCCCCCAGGGCCTTTGTGACCTCATGGTGTGGGGAACAGGGCACAGGAGGGGATTGAGACAGGGCAGGAGGGAATCCCGAGCTCTGGTTTTTAGTGGCAGCCCAAAATTGGAGAATCCCATTCCTAAAGCACAACAGAGCTGAACAAAGAAACACCATCTCTGCCAGTTGAACCAAAAAGCTGCATTTTGGTGCCAAAAAGAGGGAAACGAGTCCTGTGTTCCCCGGGCACTGGGAGGAGGGATGAGGAGCCGTGGGTGTACTGGGAGTGCTGAGAGGGGCATTGCAGAGGCACTGGGAGTACAGGGGAACTGGGAGAGAGAATGGGAACCACCTGGATCGACTGGGAGCAATGGAGAGGCACTGGGAGGGGAAACAGGGAGCCCTTGGGGGTACTGGGAGCACGGTGGGGAGGGAATGGGGAAATCTCTGAGGGTACTGGGAGCACTTGGATGTGGAATGGGGAGGCACTGGGGGCAGTGGAAGGGGGGTGGGGAGGCCCTTGGGGGTTCAGGGGCCATGGGGAGCTCTGGGTGCCCTGGTGACCCCTCACTTGTGCCCACCTACCCGTGAATGTTGGGAACCCACGGGAGCAGTGGGGGGGACACACACGGGTGGTTGCCCATGAGTGGGGTCCCCAGTGTCCCCAGTTCCCCCAGTTCCCCCAGTTCCCCCAGTTCCCAGCCGTGTCCCGAGTGTCACAGCACATTCCCGTAGATGGCCCCACATTCCTGTGGTCGCCCATGGGTTGCTGCCAGCTCTGCGTAGGTCACCTCGGGATCCTGGAGTGTGGTGGCACGGGGGGACACTGCGAGAGACACTGGCTGTGGCATCTGGGCACGGGGACACCCATGGGTGACGTGTCCCTGTGTCCCAGCCCGGACTCACCCCCCGTCTGCTTGGTGACCACGACGTGGGTGTACAGCACCTCCCCCTCCTCTGGGGGGGCCGGGGGCTCCGGGGGGGCCCTGAGGGAATCAAGGGGATGTGTGGGGGGGATGGGAGGTCTTGGGGGTTGGGGTGAAAGGGGAGAGTGTGGTTTGAGCCCCCCACTCACCTTTCCTGCTGCTTCCTGGAGGCTGCAAAGGAAAGAGGGGAGGGGTAACTGTGGGGTCCCCATGGCCCCGACCCCTCTCAGGAATCCTCAAACCCCACTGCACCCTCAATTTCCCCCAGGACCCCTGAGCATCCCTGGAGCCCCCCAGAACCCCTGAACCACCCCAGTGCTCTGCACACCCTGAGCTCCCAGAAGCTCAAGCCTGACAGGAAGGGGGACCCTCCAAATTCCCCTGGGATCACTGAAAGAACCCCCAAAATCCCTGCAAGACCCCCCAACACCACCCCAAATCCTTCAGGACCCTGAGCACAGGTCCTGAGCTCTCAGCACTGCCCAAGTCAGGAGCTCTGGGTGCCGCCCCATCACCCCCACATTTAGGTGTTCCCCCAGCTCCCGGGGTCCCCATTGTCCCCATTGTCCCCATTGTCACCCACCCCTGTTGTGGCACCGGTGCCAGCCCACAGCTCCAGCCAGGAGCAGGAGCAGGAAGAGGAGGGACCCGCCAAGGCCTGCGGCCACTGCTGGGGACAGAAGGGACACATCAGGGTCACCTGTCACTGCAGGGCTCCTGCAATCCCAGTGAGCCCGTGTGACCCCACCTGTGATCCAGTGTCCCTGTGGTGTCACCTCCAGGGCCAGCTCTGGGCTGAGTGCCCGGAACACGCGGTGCCCGTCCTGTCCCAGCTGGTTGGTGGCCACGCACTGGTAGGTGCCCGAATGTCCCACATCGACGGCCCCAAGCTCCAGGAGGGGACCCCGGGCCACCTCCTGCCCGTCACGCAGCCAGGTGAAGGTGACAGGGGCTGAGCCCACCTGCACCGAGCAGCGCAGGGTCACGGGGTCACCTGGGCGCACCTGGAGTGCCGGGGGACCGGGGGTGATGGTGGCATTGGCCACGGGCACTGCGGGGACACAGACAGGGCTGAGGCCGGGGGGAGGGGCTGGCACCCGGTGTGGGGGGATGAGGGAGTCTGCATGGTGGCACCTGGGGACAGAGGGTCTCCTTCACCCAGGACAGTGACCCCGTGGTGCTGGGGGTCATCATGTGGTGTGGGATGAGGGCATGTGATGGGTGAGGGGTGGGGGATGAGGATGGGATGAGGGTGAGGTGAGGGTGGGATGAGGGATGCTGTGTCCAAGGGCAGGGATGGCCGTCACCTGGTGGGGGGCACGGAATGGCGTGGGTGGGATGTGATGGGGGCCATGAGGCCATCAACGGGGGCGTCACCCCGATGCCAAGGGTCTCGGTGCCCTGGGAGGGTGACACTCAGCAGGGTGAATGTGACCTGGTGTGCAGTGGGGGATGTGACAGCTGGGCTTAGGGATGCAGGGCTTGGATGTGCTGGGTGGGGATCCCTGGAGCCAGACGGTCCCAGTTGCCCCGGTCTGTGACACCCAGTGGTGGGGGCTGTGAGCTGGGCTGGGCTGGGGATGGTGTTGGGGGATGAGGTGGGATGGGAATGTGTGGAATTGGGGATGCCGTGGGTGGGGTCACCCTCAGCCCGAGGGTCCCGCTCACCCAGGACAGTGACGTTCAATGCGGGGCTCTCGGCCACGCTGTCACCATCGCTGACCCGGCACTGGCAGGGGGGGTCCCAGTGAGGGCTGAGGGGTCCCGTGGGGGCTGTGGGGGCTCCCCGTGCCCATCCCCGCACTCACTGAGCACCGTGACGCCGAGCCGGGCGCTGCTCTTCCACACACCCCACCCCTCGGAGCGCACCTCGCAGCTGTAATTCCCCGAGTGGGAGACCCCCACGGCGGGCACCAGGAGCTGCGGGGACCCCTGCGGGCCCCCCACCAACTGCCCGTCCTGGTAGAAGCGGTACAGGAGGGGGGCTGGGGGCCGCAGGGGGCTGGGGGTGCTGAGGCAGCTGAGATTGAGGGGGGACCCCTCGGGGAGCTCGGGGGGACCCTCCAGCAGCGGCACCGAGAAGAGCTCTGGGAAGGAGATGGGAGGGGGATTTGTGAGCCCGAGTCCGTGGGGAGGGGCTGTGGGGGTGTCGGGGTGGGGCTGTGGGGTGCTCACCCTGCACTGTCACTGTCACCTGCGCAGATTCCGTCCACCCCCAGCTTCCCACCGAGCCCCTGCAGTGGTAGCGGCCGCTGTGGTTCAGCTGCAGAGGGGACGGGGACAGCTCGGTGCCATCGCCGATCGTCCCCAGTTTGTTCCCGTCGCGGTAGAAGGACACCGAGGTGACCGAATCGTTCCCCCAGCCCCGGCAGCGCAGTGTCACCGTGTCCCCCTCCAGCAGCGCCCGCGCCGGCACCTGCAGCACCAGCCAGTCTGTGGGACAGGGGGGACCTGTCACAGCCGGTGTCACCCGGAACCCCATTGGGTCACAGCAGGGGTCCCCAGTTCCAGCACGGGGATCCCCCTGCACTGGGATGCTCTGGGATGTCCCCAGAGCAGGGGACAGGCTCTGGTCACACCAGGGGTGACCCATGGAGCTGAGCCCACCCTGAGCCCTCGGGGTCCCCGCGGGTGCCAGGCTGGGGACACCCAAACCCCCCTCACCATTTGAGACTGTCACGGGGGGGCTGAGCCTGGTCCCGGGTCTCTCACACTGGTAGGTGCCACTCTCGGTGACACGGAAGCTGTCGCGTCTCTCCTGTCCCCATCTCTGCCCGTCCTTGTACCAGGAGGTGTCACCGGCGGTCCCCGAGCCCTGGCAGGTCAGTGTCACCCCGTGCCACAGCACCGCCGGCCTCCAGGGGGGCTCCACCAGGAGCTGGGGGCTCTGGGCACCTGCGGGTGACAGGGGACACCAGCCTGGCAGGGCCACCACGGGGCTGGGGACAGCGGGGCAGGGACATGGCATCCCCCGAGGACTCACCAGCGAGGCCGAGGGTCTGGGCTGGAAGGGAGAAGGGACAGGGCTGGCTGGGGGTGGCACCGTGGGGACAGCAGCACCCGGGGCACCTGGTGTGGTGTCTGTCCCCAAAGTGTCCCCACGGGAACACTGGTGTAGCACGGAGGGTTTGAGCACAGGGACACCTCGGTCACCCTGGGCTGGGGCAGGACATGGGGACACTGTGGACACCCCATGTGTGCACAGGTCACCTCCCCCAGCCCTACAGCACCTGTCCCCACGGCCACATCCCCATGGCCCTGTGCCCGTGACCCCATTCCCATGGCCCCTGTCCCCATGGCCCATCTGCATGGGACGTGGCCCTTGTCCCTGTCCCTGCATCCCTGTCTCCCTGTCCCTGTCCCCACAGCTGCCCCAGCCCCAAGGTTCCTTTTGCCACATCCTTGTCCCCCCATCTCGATCCCCCTGTTCCCATCCCCACATCCCAGTTCCCCTCTTCCTGTCCCCAGGGCCACCCCACGACTCTGCTCACACTGGGCTCCATGCCCATGCCCTGGCTCTGCTGGCCTTGGGGACCTCAGGGGACCCCGCAGCCCCCCTGTGCCCCCTCCCCACCGCTCTCTGCCTCACCGGGGCCCATCCCCGGGCCGTCAGGCCCGTGCCCGGGGCACTCACCCCACAGGAGCAGCGCCACCTTCCCGGCCATCCCGCTGTCCCCGGCCATGGGCACTGGCTGTCACTCGCTGCTCTCTCCCCCTGTCCCCTCGCTGGCGGCTCTTCGGGAAAAGGGGAAGGAAGTGAGCTCTGACCTCATCGTGTCACTCTTGGTGGGGGTAGGGTGACCACAAGCCGGGGACAGGCTGTGGGCAGGGTGGGGACACGCTGGGGACATGGAGTTGCCAGGAGTGGGGGTCTCAGAGGGTTTGGGGAGCCAGGGATGAGGGTGCCCGGGGAATGGGGGGTCCTAGGGATGGGTGCCCAGGGGTATGTGGGTCCTGAAGAGGGGGAGTCACCCTGCACCAGGATTCGGGTGCAATGGGAACGGGGGTCCCAAGGACTGGGGGGACTCAGGGATGGGAGTCCCAGGGGAATGCGGATGGCTGTGACAGGTCCCCCCTGTCCCTCAGACCCGCTGGTGCTGCAGGCGCCAGTACGGGCAATGCTGGAGGGGGACACGGTGACACTGCGCTGCCGGGGCTGGGGGAACGATTGGGTCACCTGGGTGTCCTTCTACCGCGACGGGAACAAACTGGGGACGATCGGCGATGGCACCGAGCTGTCCCTGTCCCCTCTGCGGCTGAACCACAGCGGCCGCTACCGCTGCAGGGGCCGGGTGGGAATCTATGGGTGGAAGGAATCTGCGCAGGTGACAGTGACAGTGCAGGGTGAGCACCCCACAGCCCCACCCCGACACCCCCAAAGCCCCTCCCCAGGCACTCGGGCTCACAAATCCCCCTCCCATCTCCACAGAGCTCACGCCTGTCTTGGTGCTGGAGGGTCCCCCCGAGCTCCCCGAGGGGTCCCCCCTCAATCTCAGCTGCCTCAGCACCCCCAGCCCCCTGCGGCCCCCAGCCCCCCTCCTGTACCGCTTCTACCGGCACGGGCAGTTGGTGGGGGGCCCGCAGGGGTCCCCGCAGCTCCTGGTGCCCGCCGTGGGGGTCTCCCACTCGGGGAATTACAGCTGCGAGGTGCGCTCCGAGGGGGGGGCCGGTGCGCAGCGAGTGCGGGGATGGGCACGGGGAGCCCCCACAGCCCCCACGGGACCCCCACCTGGCTACATCCCTGACCCCCAGAAATTTCTCCTGTGCCCCCCGCCTCTGCCCTGTGTCCCCTCATCGCTCTCTGTGTCCCCTCACCCCCCCATGGGGTGTCCCCATCCACCACATTTCCCCATCAAACCCATCCCTCCCGTCCCCCCCTCCCCCACACCGGGTGCCAGCCCCTCCCCCCGGCCTCAGCCCTGTCTGTGTCCCCGCAGTGCCCGTGGCCAATGCCACCATCACCCCCGGTCCCCCGGCACTCCAGGTGCGCCCAGGTGACCCCGTGACCCTGCGCTGCTCGGTGCAGGTGGGCTCAGCCCCTGTCACCTTCACCTGGCTGCGTGACGGGCACGAGGTGGCCCGGGGTCCCCTCCTGGAGCTTGGGGCCGTCGATGTGGGACATTCGGGCACCTACCAGTGCGTGGCCACCAACCAGCTGGGACAGGACGGGCACCGCGTGTTCCGGGCACTCAGCCCAGAGCTGGCCCTGGAGGTGACACCACAGGGACACTGGATCACAGGTGGGGTCACACGGGCTCACCGGGCTGTTCGGGACCCCCGGGGCTCAGGGTGACCCCGCTGTGTCCCCCTCTGTCCCCGGCAGTGGCTGTGAATGTCGGCAGGGCCCTCCTGTACCTGCTCCTGCTCCTGGCTGTCATCGGGGGCTGTCGCTGGTGGAACCGCCGGGGTGGGTGACAATGGGGGGACATGGGGGTCCCAGGGATTGGGGTGAAGCCCCCAGAGTGGGGGGGCCATTGGGTGTCACCAACAGCTCCTGACTTGGGTGAAGCTGAGCCCCCAGAGACCTCAGCTGGGGCTCCTGGGGGATTTGGGGAGGTCCTGGAGGGTCGTGCAGGGATGTTGGGGGTTCTGTCAGGGGTTTTGGGGGAGTTTGGGGGCTCAGGGTGCAGTCAGGGGTCCCGAGGGTGTTCAAGGGCCCTGAGGCCCCCACAGTCACCCCTCCCCCCTCTTTCCTTTGCAGCCCTCAGGAAGGAGCAGGAAAGGTGAGTGGGGGGCTCCAGGTCTGACCCCCCATTTTACCGTCAGCGCAGGAAGCCCCGCACCCCCACAGACCCCCCCTTATCCCCGCAGGCCTCCCCAGGAGCCCTCGGCCCCCCCGGAGGAGGGGGCGGTGCTGGACCCGCACATCGTGGGCACCGGGAGGGCAGGGGGTGAGTACAGGGGGGCACAGGGACACGTCACCCACGGGTGTCACCCCCACCCAGGTCCCCAACCCCGGAGCCTCACTCAGGACACTCCACAGCCCCAGGGGACCACGAGGAGCTGCCGGGACCCCACGGGCGACAGCGGCACCGCAGGGACAGCTACGAGAACGTGCAGTGACACTGGGGACACTGGGGACACTGGGCACACTGGGGACACTGGGGACAATGGGGACACTGGGGACACTGGGGACACTGGGGACAATGGGGACACTGGGGACACTGGGGACACTGGGGACAATGGGGACAATGGGGACAATAGGGGCACTGGGGATACTGGGGGCACTGGGGACACTGGGGACAATGGGGACACGGGGGACACTGGAGTTCCCTAACCGAGGGCACACCCCTTGTGTCCCCACCCCCTCGGCTCCCGTGGTTGCCCACCGTGCCCGGGAGGTCGCCACGACTGGGGGGTCCCATGTGGGGCTGCCCAGAGCTCCCCGTTCCAGTGCTCCCAGTGCTCCCAGTACCCCCCCAGGGCTCCCCATTCCCTCCCCCAGTGCCAGGGGGCACAGGACCCTTGTCCCTCTTATTGGACACAAACGCAGCTTTTGGATTAAAGCGGCAGAAATGGTTTTGGTTTGTTCAGCTCTGCCTGCTCAGCTCAGGAAGGAGGAGGGTCCCGCTCAGGTCGTTGAGCAGATCCTTGTGGCATTTGCAGCAGTTCTGGGGCTCTCTCAGTGCCTCGGGCACAGGCACCAAATGATCAATTGCTGCATTTCCGCACTGGTTCCCTCGCAGCTGCCCCCGCAGAGGGGAAGGAGCTGCCGCTCGCTGTTTGTCCCCTCTCGGTGACACCGGCCAAGGGCTCGGGGACCTCGGGATGGCCGCGGGCACCGATCCCGCAGCTGCCGAGCCCCTGGGCCGATCCGGAGCCCCGAGCGCCCCGAGAGCCCCGGCACGGAGCCGGGGGTGTCCCCAGATCGCCCCCCAAGGCCGGGCCAGCTCCAGCCCTGCCCGGTGCCCCCCGTTCCCCAAGCCCCGCATTCGGCGCTCCCCGAGCGGCGTCTGAGCCCCGGAGCTGCTGCGGAGCCTCCGCCGGGCGCGGCCCCGGGGCGCCGGGAGGGAGGTGCCGGGAGGGCGGAGGGGACCCGGGAGCCCGGGGAGGAGCCCCCGGCGCTGCGGGAGCGGAGTCCCGGCCTCGGGGCTCTGTCGCGGGTCGCGGCTGCCAGGGCCGGGACTGTCGCGGGCTGCGGGGACCGAGGGTGGCTGCGACAGCGTGTCCGAGGCCACTGTCGCCATCCAGCCGGGGTCACCTCCGCCAGCCCCGGCACGGCCGCGGGGCAGAGCCGCTGCTCGAGCTTTTCCGGCTCGTCCCCAGGACAGGAACCCCAGGATGTGTCACCCCGAGGACAGGGACACCCCAGAGAACGGGGACAGGACCCCAAGATGTGTCAGCTCCAGGACAGGGAGACCCCAGAGTAGGGGGAGAGGACCCCTGGATGTGTCACCCCTGGATGTGTCACCCCTGGATGTGTCACCCCTGGTTGTGCCATCCCCAGGACAGAACGCGACCCCGTGTGACTCTCACGGGAAAATGAAAGTGAAAGAAGATTTTTCAGAGAAAGTGAAAGTGTGAAAGCGGACAAGCCCATCCCCCACAGCCTCCCCACCCCTGCCTGCAGACCCCTCACCCACTTCTTTCCCAACCCTGGGGTTCCCCCAACCCGTTCCCTGCTCAGGAGCCCCCCAGGATCATCAAGGCACCAACTCGGGGCAGTTGTGAAATTGAGGGATTAAAGGAAGGAAATGGAAAATGAAGAGAGGAAAAAGCCCCAGGGGGATGGGGGAGGCACAGACCCAGAGCCCCCCGGAATCAGCCTGGGGAGCCCCCCCGAACCAGCAGCACTTTTGGGGGCTGTGCTGGGCCCGGGGTCACCCCAAAATTTGAGGCACCCAGGGAAGGAGCTGTGACCCTGGGGCCTGCCCAGCCACTGCCCATTCCTGACATCCCCATTCCCCTGGGAACCCGAACATGGGACCCCCATTCCTTATGTCCCCCCCTCTTAGGGACCCCCATCCCAGGACTGCCATTGCCCAGGATCTCCATGGTCTGGGACCCCAATTCCCAAGGAACCCTCTCCCCGAAATTCCATCCCCGACCATCTCCCTTCCCCCAGAACTTTGATTCTCCCAGGACCCCTCAAAGCGCCCTCACCCCTGGGACCCCCATCCATGACCCCAAATCCCTGGAGCCCCCATTGCCCTGGACCCCATCCCTGGCTCCCCAAACCCTCTGAGACCCCCACTCCTGGCAACTCCATGTCCCACCTTGTGCCACCCAGCCTTGTCCCCGGCCTGTCCCCACCCTGCCCACAGCCTGTCCCCAGCTGGTGGTCACCCTACCCCCACCAAGAGTGACACGATGAGATCTGAGCTCACTTCCTTCCCCTTTTCCCGAAGAGCCGCCAGCCAGGGGACAGGGGGACAGAGCAGCGAGTGACAGCCCGTGCCCATGGCCGGGGACAGCGGGATGGCCGGGAAGGTGGCGCTGCTCCTGTGGGGTGAGTGCCCCGGGCACGGGCCTGACGGCCCGGGGATGGGCCCCGGTGAGGCAGAGAGCGGTGGGGAGGGGGCACAGGGGGGCTGCGGGGTCCCCTGAGGTCCCCAAGGCCAGCAGAGCCAGGGCATGGGCATGGAGCCCAGTGTGAGCAGAGTCGTGGGGTGGCCCTGGGGACAGGAAGAGGGGAACTGGGATGTGGGGATGGCAACAGGGGGATCGAGATGGGGGGACAAGGATGTGGCAAAAGGAACCTTGGGGCTGGGGCAGCTGTGGGGACAGGGACAGGGAGACAGGGATGCAGGGCCAGGGACAAGGGCCACGTCCCATGCAGATGGGCCATGGGGACAGGGGCCATGGGAATGGGGTCACGGGCACAGGGCCATGGGGATGTGGCCGTGGGGACAGGTGCTGTAGGGCTGGGGGAGGTGACCTGTGCACACATGGGGTGTCCACAGTGTCCCCATGTCCTGCCTCAGGCCAGGGTGACCGAGGTGTCCCTGTGCTCAAACCCTCCGTGCTACACCAGTGTTCCCGTGGGGACACTTTGGGGACAGACACCACACCAGGTGCCCCAGGTGCTGCTGTCCCCACGGTGCCACCCCCAGCCAGCCCTGTCCCTTCTCCCTTCCAGCCCAGACCCTCGGCCTCGCTGGTGAGTCCTCGGGGGATGCCATGTCCCTGCCCCGCTGTCCCCAGCCCCGTGGTGGCCCTGCCAGGCTGGTGTCCCCTGTCACCCGCAGGTGCCCAGAGCCCCCAGCTCCTGGTGGAGCCCCCCTGGAGGCCGGCGGTGCTGTGGGACCGGGTGACACTGACCTGCCAGGGCTCGGGGACCGCCGGTGACACCACCTGGTACAAGGACGGGCAGAGATGGGGACAGGCGGGACGCGACAGCTTCCGTGTCACCGAGAGTGGCACCTACCAGTGTGAGAGACCCGGGACCAGGTTCAGCCCCCGAGTGACAGTCTCAAATTGTGAGGGGGGTTTGGGTGTCCCCAGCCTGGCACCCGCGGGGACCCCGAGGGCTCAGGGTGGGCTCAGCTCCATGGGTCACCCCTGGTGTGACCAGAGCCTGTCCCCTGCTCTGGGGACATCCCAGAGCATCCCAGTGCAGGGGGATCCCCGTGCTGGAATTGGGGACCCCTGCTGTGACCCAATGGGGGGTCCGGGTGACACCGGATGTGACAGGTCCCCCCTGTCCCACAGACCCGCTGGTGCTGCAGGTGCCGGCGCGGGCGCTGCTGGAGGGGGACACGGTGACACTGCGCTGCCGGGGCTGGCGGAACAATTCGGTCACCTGGGTGTCCTTCTACCGCGACGGGAAGGAACTGGGGACGATCGGCGATGGCACCGAGCTGTCCCTGTCCCCTCTGCAGCTGCACCACAGCGGCCGCTACCGCTGCAGGGGCTGGGTGGGAAGGTGGGGGAGGATGGAATCTGCGCAGGTGACAGTGACAGTGCAGGGTGAGCACCCCACAGCCCCACCCCGACACCCCCACTGCCCCCACGGGACCCCTCAGCCCTCCCTGGGAACCCCCCTGCCAGTGCCGGGTCAGCGATGGTGACAGCGTGGCCGAGAGCCCCGCATTGAACGTCACTGTCCTGGGTGAGCGGGACCCTCGGGCTGAGGGTGACCCCACCCACGGCATCCCCAATTCCACACATTCCCATCCCACCTCATCCCCCCACTCCATCCCCAGCCCAGCCCAGCTCACAGCCCCCACCACTGGGTGTCACAGACCGGGGCAACTGGGACCGTGTGGCTCCAGGGATCCCCACCCAGCACATCCAAGCCCTGCATCCCTAAGCCCAGCTGTCACATCCCCCACTGCACACCAGGTCACATTCACCCTGCTGAGCGTGACCCTCCCAGGGCACCGAGACCCTTGGCATTGGGGTGACGCCCCCGTTGATGGCCTCATGGCCCCCATCACATCCCACCCACGCCATTCCGTGCCCCCCACCAGGTGACGGCCATCCCTGCCCTTGGACACAGCATCCCTCATCCCACCCTCACCTCACCCTCATCCCACCCTCATCCCCCACCCCTCACCCATCACATGCCCTCATCCCACACCACATGATGACCCCCAGCACCACGGGGTCACTGTCCTGGGTGAAGGAGACCCTCTGTCCCCAGGTGCCACCATGCAGACTCCCTCATCCCCCCACACCGGGTGCCAGCCCCTCCCCCGGCCTCAGCCCTGTCTGTGTCCCCGCAGTGCCCGTGGCCAATGCCACCATCACCCCCGGTCCCCCGGCACTCCAGGTGCGCCCAGGTGACCCCGTGACCCTGCGCTGCTCGGTGCAGGTGGGCTCAGCCCCTGTCACCTTCACCTGGCTGCGTGACGGGCACGAGGTGGCCCGGGGTCCCCTCCTGGAGCTTGGGGCCGTCGATGTGGGACATTCGGGCACCTACCAGTGCGTGGCCACCAACCAGCTGGGACAGGACGGGCACCGCGTGTTCCGGGCACTCAGCCCAGAGCTGGCCCTGGAGGTGACACCACAGGGACACCGGATCACAGGTGGGCTCACACGGGCTCACTGGGATTGCAGGAGCCCTGCAGTGACAGGTGACCCTGATGTGTCCTTCTGTCCCCAGCAGTGGCCGCAGGCCTTGGCGGGTCCCTCCTCTTCCTGCTCCTGCTCGTGGCTGGAGCTGTGGGCTGGCACCGGTGCCACAACAGGGGTGGGTGACAATGGGGACAATGGGGACAATGGGGACCCCGGGAGCTGGGGGAACACCTAAATGTGGGGGTGATGGGGCGGCACCCAGAGCTCCTGACTTGGGCAGTGCTGAGAGCTCAGGACCTTTGCTCAGGGTCCTGAAGGATTTGGGGTGGTGTTGGGGGGTCTTGCAGGGATTTTGGGGGTTCTTTCAGTGATCCCAGGGGAATTTGGAGGGTCCCCCTCCCTGTCAGGCTTGAGCTTCTGGGAGCTCAGGGTGTGCAGAGCACTGGGGTAGTTCAGGGGTTCTGGGGGGCTCCAGGGGTGCTCAGGGGTCCTGGGGGAAATTGAGGGTGCAGTGGGGTTTGAGGATTCCTGAGAGGGGTCGGGGCCATGGGGACCCCACAGTTACCCCTCCCCTCTTTCCTTTGCAGCTGCCAGGAAGCAGCAGGAAAGGTGAGTGGGGGGCTCAAACCACACTCTCCCCTTTCACCCCAACCCCCAAGACCTCCCATCCCCCCCACACATCCCCTTGATTCCCTCAGGGCCCCCCCGGAGCCCCCGGCCCCCCCAGAGGAGGGGGAGGTGCTGTACACCAACGTCGTGATCCCCAAGCAGACGGGGGGTGAGTCCGGGCTGGGACACAGGGACACGTCACCCATGGGTGTCCCCGTGCCCAGATGCCACAGCCAGTGTCTCTCGCAGTGTCCCCCCGTGCCACCACACTCCAGGATCCCGAGGTGACCTACACAGAGCTGGCAGCCACCCATGGGCGACCTCGGGAATGTGGGGACATCTACGGGAATGTGCTGTGACACTCGGGGCATGGCTGGGAAACGGGGGCAACTGGGGGAACTGGGGACACTGGGGGACCCCACTCATGGGCAACCACCCGTGTGTGTCCCCCCCACGGCTCCCGTGGGTTCCCAACATTCACGGGTAGGTGGGCACAAGTGAGGGGTCACCAGGGCACCCAGAGCTCCCCATGGCCCCTGAACCCCCAAGGGCCTCCCCACCCCCCTTCCACTGCCCCCAGTGCCTCCCCATTCCACATCCAAGTGCTCCCAGTACCCTCAGAGATTTCCCCATTCCCTCCCCACCGTGCTCCCAGTACCCCCAAGGGCTCCCTGTTTCCCCTCCCAGTGCCTCTCCATTGCTCCCAGTCGATCCAGGTGGTTCCCATTCTCTCTCCCAGTTCCCCTGTACTCCCAGTGCCTCTGCAATGCCCCTCTCAGCACTCCCAGTACACCCACGGCTCCTCATCCCTCCTCCCAGTGCCCGGGGAACACAGGACTCGTTTCCCTCTTTTTGGCACCAAAATGCAGCTTTTTGGTTCAACTGGCAGAGATGGTGTTTCTTTGTTCAGCTCCGTGGCGCTTTAGGAATGGGATTCTCCAATTTTGGGCTGCCACTCTAAACCAGAGCTCTGGATTCCCTTCTGCCCTGTCTCAAACCCCTCCTGTGCCGGGTTCCCCACACCATGAGGTCACAAAGGCCCTGGGGGGGTTCCGCAGCCTCCCCCTTTCCCAGGGCACTGGGGATCAGGCCATGGCACAGGGTGGGGTGTCAGGGACAGGAAAAGTTGGATGTCTCGAGACATTTTGGGACACCTGTGTGTGGCAGGGCTGGGTCAGGCCTTGCTGTTGGTGACACAGGGCCCCGTGTGTCAGTCAGTCTGTCAGCCATGGCACTCTGGGGACAGAGTGACGCTCTGCCAAACCCAGCTCCTGAGTGGCCGAGGGACCAGGAGTCCCACCTTGGCAGAGGGACCTTGGTGGCCCAAGGGCTTCAAAGGCAGAGCATGAGGTGGCCAAGTGTCTGAGCCTGTCTGCTCTTGGAGTGTCAGCCCCATCCACGCTGGATCCCAGGAGCTGGAAACTGTCTTGGTTTAAAAGAGAAACGTCTGCCAAGGAAAGCAGGAACCTTCCTGGAATGGAAAGAGGAGCCGTCCCTCCAAATTGTTATAACTGTGAAAATTATGGGGTTTGCAGGCAAAAATGTAAGAAAAGGAATAAAAGTTCATTGCTGGGAAATTTATAGAACAGAACAGAACAAACAACACGAGAACAGAAATTTCCAACCCGCTCAGGGCTGTTTGTTCATCTTTGGTGCAGTTCTGGCCACGGCCAGCAGGGGGCGCTGCAGGGATGTCCCCAGAGCAGGGGACAGGCTCTGGTCACACCAGGGGTGACCCATGGAGCTGAGCCCACCCTGAGCCCTCGGGGTCCCCGCGGGTGCCAGGGTGGGGACACCCAAACCCCCCTCACCATTTGAGACTGTCACGGGGGGGCTGAGCCTGGTCCCGGGTCTCTCACACTGGTAGGTGCCACTCTCGGTGACAGGGAAGCTGTCGCCTCTCTCCTGTCCCCATCTCTGCCCGTTCCTGTACCAGGTGGTGTCACCGGCGGTCCCCGAGCCCTGGCAGGTCAGTGTCACCCGGTCCCACAGCACCGCCGGCCTCCAGGGGGGCTCCACCAGGAGCTGGGGGCTCTGGGCACCTGCGGGTGACAGGGGACACCAGCCTGGCAGGGCCACCACGGGGCTGGGGACAGCGGGGCAGGGACATGGCATCCCCCGAGGACTCACCAGCGAGGCCGAGGGTCTGGGCTGGAAGGGAGAAGGGACAGGGCTGGCTGGGGGTGGCACCGTGGGGACAGCAGCACCCGGGACACCTGGTGTGGTGTCTGTCCCCAAAGTGTCCCCACGGGAACACTGGTGTAGCACGGAGGGTTTGAGCACAGGGACACCTCGGTCACCCTGGGCTGGGGCAGGACATGGGGACACTGTGGACACCCCATGTGTGCACAGGTCACCTCCCCCAGCCCTACAGCACCTGTCCCCACGGCCACATCCCCATGGCCCTGTGTCCGTGACCCCATTCCCATGGCCCCTGTCCCCATGGCCCATCTGCATGGGACGTGGCCCTTGTCCCTGGCCCTGCATCCCTGTCTCCCTGTCCCTGTCCCCACAGCTGCCCCAGCCCCAAGGTTCCTTTTGCCACATCCTTGTCCCCCCATCTCGATCCCCCTGTTCCCATCCCCACATCCCAGTTCCCCTCTTCCTGTCCCCAGGGCCACCCCACGACTCTGCTCACACTGGGCTCCATGCCCATGCCCTGGCTCTGCTGGCCTTGGGGACCTCAGGGGACCCCGCAGCCCCCCTGTGCCCCCTCCCCACCGCTCTCTGCCTCACCGGGGCCCATCCCCGGGCCGTCAGGCCCGTGCCCGGGGCACTCACCCCACAGGAGCAGCGCCACCTTCCCGGCCATCCCGCTGTCCCCGGCCATGGGCACTGGCTGTCACTCGCTGCTCTGTCCCCCTGTCCCCTGGCTGGCGGCTCTTCGGGTAAAGGGGAAGGAAGTGAGCTCAGATCTCATCGTGTCACTCTTGGTGGGGGTAGGGTGACCACAAGCCGGGGACAGGCTGTGGGCAGGGTGGGGGCACGCTGGGGACATGGAGTTGCCAGGAGTGGGGGTCTCAGAGGGTTTGGGGAGCCAGGGATGAGGGTGCCCGGGGAATGGGGGGTCCTTGGGATGGGTGCCCAGGGGTATGTGGGTCCTGAAGAGGGGGAGTCACCCTGCACCAGGATTCGGGTGCAATGGGAACGGGGGTCCCAAGGACTGGGGGGACTCAGGGATGGGAGTCCCAGGGGAATGCGGATGGCTGTGACAGGTCCCCCCTGTCCCACAGACCCGCTGGTGCTGCAGGTGCCAGTACGGGCAATGCTGGAGGGGGACACGGTGACACTGCGCTGCCGGGGCTGGGGGAACGATCCGGTCACCTCGGTGTCCTTCTACCGCGACGGGAACAAACTGGGGACGATCGGCGATGGCACCGAGCTGTCCCTGTCCCCTCTGCAGCTGAACCACAGCGGCCGCTACCACTGCGGGGGCCGGGTGGGAAGGTGGGTGGGGTGGAAGCAATCTGCGCAGGTGACAGTGACAGTGCAGGGTGAGCACCCCACAGCCCCACCCCGACACCCCCACAGCCCCTCCCCAGGCACTCGGGGTCACAAATCCCCCTCCCATCTCCACAGAGCTCACGCCTGTCTTGGTGCTGGAGGGTCCCCCCGAGCTCCCCGAGGGGTCCCCCCTCAATCTCAGCTGCCTCAGCACCCCCAGCCCCCTGCGGCCCCCAGCCCCCCTCCTGTACCGCTTCTACCGGCACGGGCAGTTGGTGGGGGGCCCGCAGGGGTCCCCGCAGCTCCTGGTGCCCGCCGTGGGGGTCTCCCACTCGGGGAATTACAGCTGCGAGGTGCGCTCCGAGGGGGGGGCCGTGTGGAAGAGCAGCGCCCGGCTCGGCGTCACGGTGCGCAGTGAGTGCGGGGATGGGCACGGGGAGCCCCCACAGCCCCCACGGGACCCCCACCTGGCTACATCCCTGACCCCAGAAATCTCTCCTGTGCCCCCCGCCTCTGCCCTGTGTCCCCTCATCGCTCTCTGTGTCCCCTCACCCCTCCATGGGGTGTCCCCATCCACCACATTTCCCCATCAAACCCATCCCTCCCGTCCCCCCCTCCCCCCATACCGGGTGCCAGCCCCTCCCCCCGGCCTCAGCCCCGTCTGTGTCCCCGCAGTGCCCGTGGCCAATGCCACCATCACCCCCGGTCCCCCGGCACTCCAGGTGCGCCCAGGTGACCCCGTGACCCTGCGCTGCTCGGTGCAGGTGGGCTCAGCCCCTGTCACCTTCACCTGGCTGCGTGACGGGCACGAGGTGGCCCGGGGTCCCCTCCTGGAGCTTGGGGCCGTCGATGTGGGACATTCGGGCACCTACCAGTGCGTGGCCACCAACCAGCTGGGACAGGACGGGCACCGCGTGTTCCGGGCACTCAGCCCAGAGCTGGCCCTGGAGGTGACACCACAGGGACACTGGATCACAGGTGGGGTCACACGGGCTCACCGGGCTGTTCGGGACCCCCGGGGCTCAGGGTGACCCCGCTGTGTCCCCCTCTGTCCCCGGCAGTGGCTGTGAATGTCGGCAGGGCCCTCCTGTACCTGCTCCTGCTCCTGGCTGTCATCGGGGGCTGTCGCTGGTGGAACCGCCGGGGTGGGTGACAATGGGGGGACATGGGGGTCCCAGGCATTGGGGTGAAGCCCCCAGAGTGGGGGGGCCATAGGGTGTCACCAACAGCTCCTGACTTGGGTGAAGCTGAGCCCCCAGAGACCTCAGCTGGGGCTCCTGGGGGATTTGGGGAGGCCCTGGAGGGTCGTGCAGGGATGTTGGGGGTTCTGTCAGGGGTTTTGGGGGAGTTTGGGGGCTCAGGGTGCAGTCAGGGTTCCCGAGGGTGTTCAAGGGCCCTGAGGCCCCCACAGTCACCCCTCCCCCCTCTTTCCTTTGCAGCCCTCAGGAAGGAGCAGGAAAGGTGAGTGGGGGGCTCCAGGTCTGACCCCCCATTTTACCCTCAGCGCAGGAAGCCCCGCACCCCCACAGACCCCCCCTTATCCCCGCAGGCCTCCCCAGGAGCCCTCGGCCCCCCCGGAGGAGGGGGCGGTGCTGGACCCGCACATCGTGGGCACCGAGAGGGCAGGGGGTGAGTACAGGGGGGCACAGGGACACGTCACCCACGGGTGTCACCCCCACCCAGGTCCCCAACCCCGGAGCCTCACTCAGGACACTCCACAGCCCCAGGGGACCACGAGGAGCTGCCGGGACCCCACGGGCGACAGCGGCACCGCAGGGACAGCTACGAGAACGAGCAGTGACACTGGGGACACTGGGGACACTGGGGACACTGGGGACACTGGGGACAATGGGGACACTGGGGACACTGGGGACAATGGGGACAATGGGGACACTGGAGTTCCCTAACCGAGGGCACACCCCTTGTGTCCCCACCCCCTCGGCTCCCATGGTTGCCCACCGTGCCCGGGAGGTGGCCACCACTGGGGGTCCCATGTGGGGCTGCCCAGAGCTCCCCGTTCCAGTGCTCCCAGTACCCCCCCAGGGCTCCCCATTCCCTCCCCCAGTGCCAGGGGGCACAGGACCCTTGTCCCTCTTACTGGACACAAACGCAGCTTTTGGATTAAAGCGGCAGAAATGGTTTTGGTTTGTTCAGCTCTGCCTGCTCAGCTCAGGAAGGAGGAGGGTCCCGCTCAGGTCGTTGAGCAGATCCTTGTGGCATTTGCAGCAGTTCTGGGGCTCTCTCAGTGCCTCGGGCACAGGCACCAAATGATCAATTGCTGCATTTCCGCACTGGTTCCCTCGCAGCTGCCCCCGCAGAGGGGAAGGAGCTGCCGCTCGCTGTTTGTCCCCTCTCGGTGACACCGGCCAAGGGCTCGGGGACCTCGGGATGGCCGCGGGCACCGATCCCGCAGCTGCCGAGCCCCTGGGCCGATCCGGAGCCCCGAGCGCCCCGAGAGCCCCGGCACGGAGCCGGGGGTGTCCCCAAATCGCCCCCCAAGGCCGGGCCAGCTCCAGCCCTGCCCGGTGCCCGCCGGTGCCCAAAGCCCCGCATTCGGCGCTCCCCGAGCGGCGTCTGAGCCCCGGAGCTGCTGCGGAGCCTCCGCCGGGCGCGGCCCCGGGGCGCCGGGAGGGAGGTGCCGGGAGGGCGGAGGGGACCCGGGAGCCCGGGGAGGAGCCCCCGGCGCTGCGGGAGCGGAGTCCCGGGCTCGGGGCTCTGTCGCGATCGCGGCTGCCAGGGCCGGGACTGTCGCGGGCTGCGGGGACCGAGGGTGGCTGCGACAGCGTGTCCGAGGCCACTGTGGCCATCCAGCCGGGGTCACCTCCGCCAGCCCCGGCACGGCCGCGGGGCAGAGCCGCTGCTCGAGCTTTTCCGGCTCGTCCCCAGGACAGGAACCCCAGGATGTGTCACCCCGAGGACAGGGAGACCCCAGAGAACGGGGACAGGACCCCAGGATGTGTCAGCTCCAGGACAGGGACACCCCAGAGAAGGGGGAGAGGACCCCTGGATGTGTCACCCCTGGTTGTGCCATCCCCAGGACAGAACGCGCCCCCGTGTGACTCACACGGGAAAATGAAAGTGAAAGAAGTTTCCTCTTTTCAGAGAAGGTGAAAGTGTTGGGGGGACACAGCCGGGCGTCCCCATCCCCCACAGCCCCCCGACCCTCCCTGCACCCCCCGTACCCCAACACTGGTGCTGCTGTCCCCACGGTGCCACCCCCAGCCAGCCCTGTCCCTTCTCCCTTCCAGCCCAGACCCTCGGCCTCGCTGGTGAGTCCTCGGGGGATGCCATGTCCCTGCCCCGCTGTCCCCAGCCCCGTGGTGGCCCTGCCAGGCTGGTGTCCCCTGTCACCCGCAGGTGCCCAGAGCCCCCAGCTCCTGGTGGAGCCCCCCTGGACGCCGGCGGTGCTGTGGGACCCGGTGACACTGACCTGCCAGGGCTCGGGGACCACCGGTGACACCACCTGGTACAAGGACGGGCAGAGATGGGGACAGGAGGGACACGACAGCTTCCGTGTCACCGCGAGTGGGAACTACACGTGTGAGAGACCCGGGACCAGGCTCAGCCCCCCCGTGACAGTCTCAAATGGTGAGGGGGGTTTGGGTGTCCCCAGCCTGGCACCCGCGGGGACCCCGAGGGCTCAGGGTGGGCTCAGCTCCATGGGTCACCCCTGGTGTGACCAGAGCCTGTCCCCTGCTCTGGGGACATCCCTGCAGCGCCCCCTGCTGGCGGGGATTGCTCCCTGCAGCGCCCCCTGCTGGCCGTGGCCAGAACTGCACCAAAGATGAACAAACAGCCCTGAGCGGGTTGGAAATTTCTGTTCTCGTGTTGTTTGTTCTGTTCTGTTCTATAAATTTCCCAGCAATGAGCTGTTATTCCTTTTCTTATATTTTTGCCTGCAAGCCCCATAATTTTCTCAGTTATAACAATTTGGGGGGACGGCTCCTCTTTCCATTCCAGGAAGGTTCCTGCTTTCCTTGGCAGACGTTTCTCTTTTAAACCAAGACAGTTTCCAGCTCCTGGGATTCAGCGTGGATGGGGCAGACACTCCAAGAACAGACAGGCTCAGACACTTGGCCACCTCATGCTCTCCCTTTGAAGCCCTTGGGCCACCAAGGTCCCTCTGCCAAGGTGGGACTCCTGGTCCCTCGGCCACTCAGGAGCTGGGTTTGGCAGAGCGTCACTCTGTCCCCAGAGTGCCATGGCTGACAGACTGACTGACACACGGGGCCCTGTGTCACCAACAGCAAGGCCTGACCCAGCCCTGTCACACACAGGTGTCCCAAAATGTCTCGAGACATCCAACTTTTCCTGTCCCTGACACCCCACCCTGTGCCATGGCCTGATCCCCAGTGCCCTGGGAAAGGGGGAGGCTGCGGAACCCCCCCAGGGCCTTTGTGACCTCATGGTGTGGGGAACAGGGCACAGGAGGGGTTTGAGACAGGGCAGAAGGGAATCCAGAGCTCTGGTTTAGAGTGGCAGCCCAAAATTGGAGAATCCCATTCCTAAAGCGCCACAGAGCTGAACAAAGAAACACCATCTCTGCCAGTTGAACCAAAAAGCTGCATTTTGGTGCCAAAAAGAGGGAAACGAGTCCTGTGTTCCCCGGGCACTGGGAGGAGGGATGAGGAGCCGTGGGTGTACTGGGAGTGCTGAGAGGGGCATTGCAGAGGCACTGGGAGTAGAGGGGAACTGGGAGAGAGAATGGGAACCACCTGGATCGACTGGGAGCAATGGAGAGGCACTGGGAGGGGAAACAGGGAGCTCTTGGGGGTACTGGGAGCACGGTGGGGAGGGAATGGGGAAATCTCTGAGGGTACTGGGAGCACTTGGATGTGGAATGGGGAGGCACTGGGGGCAGTGGAAGGGGGGTGGGGAGGCCCATGGGGGTTCAGGGGCCATGGGGAGCTCTGGGTGCCCTGGTGACCCCTCACTTGTGCCCACCTACCCATGAATGTTGGGCACCCACGGGAGCAGTGGGGGGGACACACACGGGTGGTTGCCCATGAGTGGGGTCCCCAGTGCCCCCAGTTCCCCCAGTTCCCCCAGTTCCCAGCCGTGCCCCGAGTGTCACAGCACATTCCCGTAGATGTCCCCACATTCCTGTGGTCGCCCATGGGTGGCTGCCAGCTCTGCGTAGGTCACCTCGGGATCCTGGAGTGTGGTGGCACAGGGGGACACTGCGAGAGACACTGGCTGTGGCATCTGGGCACGGGGACACCCATGGGTGACGTGTCCCTGTGTCCCAGCCCGGACTCACCCCCCGTCTGCTTGGTGACCACGACGTTGGTGTACAGCACCTCCCCCTCCTCTGGGGGGGCCGGGGGCTCCGGGGGGGCCCTGAGGGAATCAAGGGGATGTGTGGGGGGGGATGGGAGGTCTTGGGGGTTGGGGTGAAAGGGGAGAGTGTGGTTTGAGCCCCCCACTCACCTTTCCTGCTGCTTCCTGGCAGCTGCAAAGGAAAGAGGGGAGGGGTAACTGTGGGGTCCCCATGGCCCCGACCCCTCTCAGGAATCCTCAAACCCCACTGCACCCTCAATTTCCCCCAGGACCCCTGAGCACCCCTGGAGCCCCCCAGAACCCCTGAACCACCCCAGTGCTCTGCACACCCTGAGCTCCTAGAAGCTCAAGCCTGACAGGGAGGGGGACCCTCCAAATTCCCCTGGGATCACTGAAAGAACCCCCAAAATCCCTGCAAGTCCCCCCAACACCACCCCAAATCCTTCAGGACCCTGAGCACAGGTCCTGAGCTCTCAGCACTGCCCAAGTCAGGAGCTCTGGGTGCCGCCCCATCACCCCCACATTTAGGTGTCCCCCCAGCCCCGGGGTCCCCATTGTCCCCATTGTCCCCATTGTCACCCACCCCTGTTGTGGCACCGGTGCCAGCCCACAGCTCCAGCCACGAGCAGGAGCAGGAAGAGGAGGGACCCACCAAGGCCTGCGGCCACTGCTGGGGACAGAAGGGACACATCAGGGTCACCTGTCACTGCAGGGCTCCTGCAATCCCAGTGAGCCCGTGTGACCCCACCTGTGATCCAGTGTCCCTGTGGTGTCACCTCCAGGGCCAGCTCTGGGCTGAGTGCCCGGAACACGCGGTGCCCGTCCTGTCCCAGCTGGTTGGTGGCCACGCACTGGTAGGTGCCCGAATGTCCCACATCGACGGCCCCAAGCTCCAGGAGGGGACCCCGGGCCACCTCGTGCCCGTCACGCAGCCAGGTGAAGGTGACAGGGGCTGAGCCCACCTGCACCGAGCAGCGCAGGGTCACGGGGTCACCTGGGCGCACCTGGAGTGCCGGGGGACCGGGGGTGATGGTGGCATTGGCCACGGGCACTGCGGGGACACAGACGGGGCTGAGGCCGGGGGGAGGGGCTGGCACCCGGTGTGGGGGGATGAGGGAGTCTGCATGGTGGCACCTGGGGACAGAGGGTCTCCTTCACCCAGGACAGTGACCCCGTGGTGCTGGGGGTCATCGTGTGGTGTGGGATGAGGGCATGTGATGGGTGAGGGGTGGGGGATGAGGATGGGATGAGGGTGAGGTGAGGGTGGGATGAGGGATGCTGTGTCCAAGGGCAGGGATGGCCGTCACCTGGTGGGGGGCACGGAATGGCGTGGGTGGGATGTGATGGGTGCCATGAGGCCATCAACGGGGGCGTCACCCCGATGCCAAGGGTCTCAGTGCCCTGGGAGGGTCACGCTCAGCAGGGTGAATGTGACCTGGTGTGCAGTGGGGGATGTGACAGCTGGGCTTAGGGATGCAGGGCTTGGATGTGCTGGGTGGGGATCCCTGGAGCCAGACGGTCCCAGTTGCCCTGGTCTGTGACACCCAGTGGTGGGGGCTGTGAGCTGGGCTGGGCTGGGGATGGTGTGGGGGGATGAGGTGGGATGGGAATGTGTGGAATTGGGGATGCCGTGGGTGGGGTCACTCTCAGCCCGAGGGTCCCGCTCACCCAGGACAGTGACGTTCAATGCGGGGCTCTCGGCCACGCTGTCACCATCGCTGACCCGGCACTGGCAGGGGGGGTCCCAGGGAGGGCTGAGGGGTCCCGTGGGGGCTGTGGGGGCTCCCCGTGCCCATCCCCGCACTCACTGCGCACCGTGACGCCGAGCCGGGCGCTGCTCTTCCACACGGCCCCCCCCTCGGAGCGCACCTCGCAGCTGTAATTCCCCGAGTGGGAGACCCCCACGGCGGGCACCAGGAGCTGCGGGGACCCCTGCGGGCCCCCCACCAACTGCCCGTGCCGGTAGAAGCGGTACAGGAGGGGGGCTGGGGGCCGCAGGGGGCTGGGGGTGCTGAGGCAGCTGAGATTGAGGGGGGACCCCTCGGGGAGCTCGGGGGGACCCTCCAGCAGCGGCACCGAGAAGAGCTCTGGGAAGGAGATGGGAGGGGGATTTGTGACCCCGAGTGCCTGGGGAGGGGCTGTGGGGGTGTCGGGGTGGGGCTGTGGGGTGCTCACCCTGCACTGTCACTGTCACCTGCGCAGATTCCGTCCTCCCCCACCTTCCCACCCAGCCCCTGCAGTGGTAGCGGCCGCTGTGGTGCAGCCGCAGAGGGGACAGGGACAGCTCGGGGCCATCGCCGATCGTCCCCTGTTTGTTCCCGTCGCGGTAGAAGGACACCGAGGTGACCGAATTGTCCCGCCTGCCCCGGCAGCGCAGTGTCACCGTGTCCCCCTCCAGCAGCGCCCGCGCCGGCACCTGCAGCACCAGCGGGTCTGTGGGACAGGGGGGACCTGTCACAGCCGGTGTCACCCGGACCCCCCATTGGGTCACAGCAGGGGTCCCCAGTTCCAGCACGGGGATCCCCCTGCACTGGGATGCTCTGGGATGTCCCCAGAGCAGGGGACAGGCTCTGGTCACACCAGGGGTGACCCATGGAGCTGAGCCCACCCTGAGCCCTCGGGGTCCCCGCGGGTGCCAGGCTGGGGACACCCAAACCCCCCTCACCCTCTGAGACTGTCACGGGGGGGCTGAGCCTGGTCCCGGGTCTCTCACACTGGTAGGTGCCACTCTTGGTGACACGGAAGCTGTCGCCTCTCTCCTGTCCCCATCTCTGCCCGTTCCTGTACCAGGTGGTGTCACCGGCGGTCCCCGAGCCCTGGCAGGTCAGTGTCACCGGGTCCCACAGCACCGCCGGCCTCCAGGGGGGCTCCACCAGGAGCTGGGGGCTCTGGGCACCTGCGGGTGACAGGGGACACCAGCCTGGCAGGGCCACCACGGGGCTGGGGACAGCGGGGCAGGGACATGGCATCCCCCGAGGACTCACCAGCGAGGCCGAGGGTCTGGGCTGGAAGGGAGAAGGGACAGGGCTGGCTGGGGGTGGCACCGTGGGGACAGCAGCACCTGGGGCACCTGGTGTGGTGTCTGTCCCCAAAGTGTCCCCACGGGAACACTGGTGTAGCACGGAGGGTTTGAGCACAGGGACACCTCGGTCACCCTGGGCTGAGGCAGGACATGGGGACACTGTGGACACCCCATGTGTGCACAGGTCACCTCCCCCAGCCCTACAGCACCTGTCCCCACGGCCACATCCCCATGGCCCTGTGCCCGTGATCCCATTCCCATGGCCCCTGTCCCCATGGCCCATCTGCATGGGACGTGGCCCTTGTCCCTGGCCCTGCATCCCTGTCTCCCTGTCCCTGTCCCCACAGCTGCCCCAGCCCCAAGGTTCCTTTTGCCACATCCTTGTCCCCCCATCTCTATTCCCCTGTTCCCATCCCCACATCCCAGTTCCCCTCTTCCTGTCCCCAGGGCCACCCCACGACTCTGCTCACACTGGGCTCCATGCCCATGCCCTGGCTCTGCTGGCCTTGGGGACCTCAGGGGACCCCGCAGCCCCCCTGTGCCCCCTCCCCACCGCTCTCTGCCTCACCGGGGCCCATCCCCGGGGCGTCAGGCCCGTGCCCGGGGCACTCACCCCACAGGAGCAGCGCCACCTTCCCGGCCATCCCGCTGTCCCCGGCCATGGGCACTGGCTGTCACTCGCTGCTCTGTCCCCCTGTCCCCTGGCTGGCGGCTCTTCGGGAAAAGGGGAAGGAAGTGAGCTCTGACCTCATCGTGTCACTCTTGGTGGGGGTAGGGTGACCACAAGCCGGGGACAGGCTGTGGACAGGGTGGGGACACGCTGGGGACATGGAGTTGCCAGGAGTGGGGGTCTCAGAGGGTTTGGGGAGCCAGGGATGAGGGTGCCCGGGGAATGGGGGGTCCTTGGGATGGGTGCCCAGGGGTATGTGGGTCCTGAAGAGGGGGAGTCACCCTGCACCAGGATTCGGGTGCAATGGGAACGGGGGTCCCAAGGACTGGGGGGACTCAGGGATGGGAGTCCCAGGGGAATGCGGATGGCTGTGACAGGTCCCCCCTGTCCCACAGACCCGCTGGTGCTGCAGGTGCCGGCGCGGGCGCTGCTGGAGGGGGACACGGTGACACTGCGCTGCCGGGGCTGGCGGAACGATCCGGTCACCTCGGTGTCCTTCTACCGCGACGGGAACAAACTGGGGACGATCGGCGATGGCCCCGAGCTGTCCCTGTCCCCTCTGCAGCTGAACCACAGCGGCCGCTACCACTGCGGGGGCTGGATGGGAATCTGGGGGAGGTGGAAGGAATCAGCGCAGGTGACAGTGACAGTGCAGGGTGAGCACCCCACAGCCCCACCCCGACACCCCCACAGCCCCTCCCCAGGCACTCGGGCTCACAAATCCCCCTCCCATCTCCTTCCCAGAGCTCTTCTCGGTGCCGCTGCTGGAGGGTCCCCCCGAGCTCCCCGAGGGGTCCCCCCTCAATCTCAGCTGCCTCAGCACCCCCAGCCCCCTGCAAGCCCTTGACCCCCTTGTAGTGACACCCCTGCACCCCAGGACCTCCGGGGATGACCATGAGGCTCGTGGACCCCCAAAACCTCTGATATCTGATCCCTATTAACCCCTTGGTGCTGGCAGTGAGACCCCTGAGCCCCTGGCCCTGTTGGTGATGTCTGCGGACCCCCCAAGCCTGTGACCCCCCTGGAAATGACCACGAGGACCCCTGAGCTTTGTGAACTCTGTGGCCTCAGCAGTGAGACCTGTGAACCCCAAAAAACCTCAAATCCCCAAGATCCCTGAACCCCTGGGCGCAGAGACCACCCCCTGGGCCTGGTGATACCCATGGACCCCCAGAACCTGTGGTCACACAGGCCTGGCCGTGAGGCCCACGGAACCCTGAGACCTCAATCCCTTAGGAATGGCCATAAGGGCCAGATCCCGGAGTCCCCTGGGAATGATCATGAGACCCCTGGACACCCAAGCCCCCTGGACCCACAGACCACCTGGCCCTGGCAGTGAAACCCCTGCACCCCTGAGAACCCCTGGACCCCCTGGCCCTGTAAGTGACGCCCACGGATTGCTGAGCCCCTCGGACGCCTGGGAATGACCATGAGTGTCATGGACCCCCCTGGTGATGTCACACATGGACCCCCAGATCCTGATGTCCCCCTGGCCCTGACAGCGATGCCCGTGGACCCCCGAGACCCTCAGCCCTCCCAGCGCTGGCAATGAGCCCCAGGGACTCCCAAGCCCCACATCCCCCAGGACTGGCCCTGACCCCCAACCCACCCGCAGCCCGGTCCTGACGTCACGAGAGTGACGTCACCACACAGCGCCCCCTTCCTGCTCCCAAGGAAACCGCACCCCCAGTTTCCATGGCAACACAACCCCGTTCCCATAGCAACAGCATCCCATTTCCGTGGCAACAGTCTCCCGCTCTCATGGCAGCAACCCCCTGTCCCCACGCCCTCAGCCCCCTAGTCCTATGGCAGCAACACCCTTCTGTTCCCGTGGCAACAGCCCCCTCCCATTTTCCACGCCCACAGCCCCCTCGTTACCATGGTAACAGTCCCCCAAGCCCATGGCGCCTGTAACCCCCGTTCCCATGCCCCCCCACTCCCCATTCCCACGGTAACAGCCCCTCGGTTTCCATGGCGACACCCCCTCCTTCCCATGACAACAGCCCCGTTCCCATGGCAACACCCCCATTCCCACGCCCACAGCGCATGCGCCGCACTCTCCCCGCCTCTCTGACTACATTTCCCATCATTCCCCGCGGCCCGGGGCGCGCTAACGGCGCTCGGCGGCTCCGCGGACTCCATTTCCCATCGCACCCCACGGCGCGGGCGGGGGGGGGGTGTGTCCCTACGGCGGCCTGCGCGGGCCCGGTCTCGTGACGCGCGCCGTGCGCGGAGGCCAAGATGGCGGACGAGGAGGGCGAAGCGCGGCCGGGGGGCGCGGAACGGGGCCGGGGAGGGACCCCCGGGCGGGCCCCGCGTCGTCCGCATCGTCAAGTCCGAGTCCGGTTACGGCTTTAACGTCCGCGGGCAAGTGAGCGAAGGCGGGCAGCTGCGCAGCATCAACGGCGAGCTGTACGCGCCGCTGCAGCACGTCAGCGCCGTGCTGGGCGGAGGGGCCGCCGACCGCGCCGGGGTGCGCAAGGGGGACCGCATCCTGGAGGTGTGAGTACGGGGGGGGCCGCCCACCCAACAGCCCCCCGGCTGCCGGCCCCGGGAACGCCCCCCACACGCCCGGGGGAGGGGGAAGGGGGGTCCTGAGGGGGCTCTGAGGGCCTTGGGTGAGGCGACACCGAGCCCTTAGGGGGGCGTTGGGGACGCTGAGGGGGCTCTGCGGGTCCTTTGGCATGAGGGGGATTGGGAACCGCGGAGCTTGGGGGGGGTTTGGGGGGGTCTTGAAGGGGCTGAGGATCGTGTGGTGAGGGGGAAACTGAGACCCCCGGCCCATGAGGGGGATCCTGAGGGGGCTCGGTGCCCTGTGGTGGCGTTTGGGAGGTGTCGGGGGTCCTGAGGGGGATCTGAGGGTCCCCTGGTGAGGTTTGAGTGGGTGCTGGGGGTCCTGAAGGGTGCTCTGGTGAGGGCATCATGAGGAAGGGTGAGACCCCCGGCCCTTGGAGGGGATTTTGGGGGAGATCCTGAGGGGGCTGAGGGTCCCCCTGGTGAGGATGTCATGAGGGGGGACATGAACCCCCAACCCTTGGTGGAGATTTGGGGGATCCTGAGGGTCCCTTGGTGAGGGTGTGAGACCCTCAGCCCTTGAGGGGAATTTTGGGGGTCCTGAGGAGAGGGGCCTGAGCCCCCCACACCCCTCCCTGGGGATTTTAGGGGGATCTTACAGGAGCCTCTAAAGGGGGAACCTTTGGATTTCAACATGTGATCCCTGCTGGCGATTCCAGAGGGGCATTTTTAGGGATAAACCCCTTGGATTTCAGTGTGAGGACCATCCTGGGGATGGCAAAGGAACATTTTTAGGGATAAACCCCTTGGATTCCATCCTGGAGACACTCCCTCCCCATTCCTGGATCTCGTGTTCTCCAGCTGCTGCTTTTTTGACACCCAAAATTGTAACTTTGACCCAGACAACACCTTCCCATGGGGACATTCCTGATATTCCTGCTGTGTGGAAACTCATCTTCCTTTTTTTCCCCCGAAAAAAAAATCCTGGAACTTTGTGGCTGTTTTTGGGCTGAAATCCCTCAAATCCCAGAGAGTGTGTGTTGGTTTTTAAGGGATCCCTCCGGATCCTCCTGCTGTTGCACTTCGCTCCGGGTCGGTTAAGTCCAATTACTGATTAATTCCAGGGATTTCCGAGCTGCAGGAAAGTTTTGCTGCCAGCTCTGGAAGTCCAAGGGGTGTGAGGAGCTCTCAGGACCTGCCCGTGGCTGGTGAATCCCGCAGAAATCCGGCTGGGATTTGGCTCTGTCCCAGCTGACCCAAATTCCCGATTCTTTGATTTTTTTTTTTTTTATTTTTTTATTTTTTTTTTCCGTGCGGGAGAAGCTCTGGGAGAGGGGGGATTCTGCACCTGGATGAGCCAATTGGGGAAGCAGCGTTCCCAGGATGAGGGGGGAGGGTTTTGTGGGCACTGTGGGGAAATTTTCCCTCGTTTTTGAGTGTTTAAAATGCTGGGTTTGGCATGAGAAAGAGGTTTGGAGCTCGGTGCTGGAATTTTGGGATTCAGTGGCTGGTGCCAGGTGACATGGTGTGTGAAATAATTAAGCCCTGGGGTTAATGATGGTTAATGAAAGGGATTTGCTCGTGGTTTCCCAATCCCTGGTATCCCTATGGGAGCTGGAAGGATTGGGAATTCCCTCTTGGTTTATCCACTTATTTCCTGGGAGAAGTGGCTTTAATTTGTCCCTGTGTCCTGCAGGGCTGCCAGGTTGGCTCTTGCCATATTCCTGTATCCCAATAATTCAATAATCCAGTGTTCCTGTATCCCAATAATTCAATATTCCAGTGTTCCTGTATTCCAGTATTTCAATATTCCAGTGTTCCTGTATTCCAGTATTTCAATAACCCAGTGTTCCTGTATCCCAATATTTCAATATTTCAGTGTTCCTGTATCCCAATATTTCAATATTCCAGTATCCCAGTATCCCAATATTTCAATATTTCAGTGTTCCTGTATCCCAATATTTCAATATTCCAGTGTTCCTGTATCCCAATAATTCAATAATTGTATCCCAATATTTCAATTTCCCAATTACCCTGTTTTCCAAAATTTCAATATTCCAGTGTTCCAACATTCCAATTTTCCAGTAGCCTTGTATCCCAATATTTCAATATTCCTGCATTCCAATATTTCAATATTCCAGTGTTTCAATATTCCAGTGTTTCAATGTTCCAATATTTCAATATTCCTGTGTTTCAATATTTCAATATTCCTGTATTTCAATGTTCCAATATTTCAATATTCCAATATTTCAATATTCCTGTGTTTCAGTGTTCCAATATTTCAATATTCCAATATTTCAATATTCCAGTGTTTCAATGTTCCAATATTTCAATGTTCCAATATTTCAATATTCCAATATTGCAATATTCCTGTGTTTCAATATTTCAATATTCCAATATTTCAGTCTTGCAGTATCCTGGTGTTCCAGCACTGCTGTATTCCTATTTCCCTATATTCCAATATTCCCCTAATTCAATGTCCCTATGCTCCAACATCCCTATTTTTCCATATTCCAAGATTACCAAATTCCCATATTCCAGCATTCCCATCTTTTTCTGCCGAAACCGCCCCAAAATTCCAGAGTCCCGTCCATGTTGCAGCATGAAATCCCCCTGGAGGACCCTGACTTCCCTCGGATCTGTTTCAAATCCCAACTCCTGGAATTCCTGGCGTGGCTGGAGGAGGAAACAATAACCCAGGATTCCCAAAATAGCTCCGATTTCCCTTCCTTTCCTCCCGGTTCCTCTGCAGGGAACTCCCCAAAATCCAGGCCCTGGAGCTCTGGGAGGAGCTGCCTGCCTGGATTTTGGGATGGCTCAGGCTGTTCATTCCTTGCAGGATTTCCTTCCCATTCCTCCTGCAATTCCCAGCACACCGGCCCCGAGGAGGGGATGGTTTTTTTTTTGGGGGGGGGGGGGGGGGAGGTTGTTGTGCTCCTGAAGGAATTCCTGCTGGGATTTATTTCTGGGGGATATTTGGGATGTGGCTCTGGCACTCCACAGCTCATCCCTATCCTGGAAAATCCTGGAGATCACCTATCTGGGCGTGTTTTGCATGAAAAAAAACCAAAAAAACACTTTTCCTGATCCTCATCACCAGTGGATGCTCCAGGTGCTGCCTGGATGCTCCTGGGCCAGGTCCTTTTTCCTGGATCCTGCATCCAGCTCCTCTCCCTGTGCCTTCCCGAGGCTCTGGAATGCTCTGGAATCTCCAGACAGACAATGGGAGCTGATTGAGCTCTTGATTAGTGCCCAAATTGTCGAGCATCACCAACTGACTGAAGAGAAGCTCTGGAATAAACAGAATAGAGAGGAAAAAAAAAAAAAAAAAAAAGGATTTATCCCTAATGCTGAGTGAGAAAACAGCCGGATTTAGGTGGGGTGGGGGATCCCAGATCCCACCAGCCTCATTCCTGCGGCAGGGAAACCCCCGGAGGTGTCAGATTTGGATGGAATAACCCCCGGAATTGGCGTCTTCCCGACGTTCATGTGCAGCACCAAAGGCCTTTCCCTCAGGGCACTGGACTGTCCCTGTGTCCGTGGGCTCAGTTCCTGTTTTGTGGGATGGGAGGAGCCGGCTCTGCCTTGGAAAAGTCCCCGATGGTCTCTGTGCCACAGTGGGAGCTGCTGGGAATTCACCCCGGGAATGAGCAGCAGGAATTTCCCTCTCCAGAGCCTCTGAGGGGAGTTGTTGACCTTGGAAAATGTAGGAAGTGCGTTGGAAGTGGAAGCTAAAATCCCTCTGATCACCAGCTCATTCCTTCCTTTCCTTTCCTTTCCTTTCCTTTCCTTTCCTTTCCTTTCCTTTCCTTTCCTTTCCTTTCCTTTCCTTTCCTTTCCTTTCCTTTCCTTTCCTTTCCTTTCCTTTCCTTTCCTTTCCTTTCCTTTCCTTCCTTTCCTTTCCTTTCCTTTCCTTTCCTTTCCTTTCCTTTCCTTTCCTTTCCTTTCCTTTCCTTTCCTTTCCTTTCCTTTCCTTTCCTTTCCTTTCCTTTCCTTTTTCTTTCCTTTTTCCTTTCCTTCCCTTCCCTCTGGAATTTCTCAGAGCCTTCATCCCCCCAGTGCAATCCCAGGGATCTCCATCTCCAGGATGTTCCTCACAGTGAATTCCCCTGACAGGCCCCGAGTCAGGGAATTTTCCCAGGTTCTGGTGGAAAATGGCTCAATCCGTGTGGGAACAGGAACTCTGGAATGTTTTCCGTGTCGTGGGGGCCCTTGCTCATCCCTGTTGGCATGATGGGAATTGTGCTTCATCCTCAGCTTCATCCCACAGCTCTGTTCTTCCTGATGGAGCATTCCCAGATCCCAGTGGAACATTCCAGATCCCAGTGGAACATTCCCAGATCCAGTGGAACATTCCCAGATCCCAGTGGAGCATTCCCAGATCCCATTGGAACATTCCCAGCTCCCAGTGGAGCATTCCCAGATCCAGTGGAGCATTCCCAGATCCCAGTGGAGCATTCCCAGATCCCAGTGGAACATTCCCAGATCCCATTGGAACATTCCCAGCTCCCAGTGGAGCATTCCCAGATCCCAGTGGAGCATTCCCAGCTCCCATTGGAACATTCCCAGATCCCAATGGAGCATTCCCAGATCCCAGTGGAACATTCCCAGATCCCAATGGAACATTCCCAGATCCCAGGATCTCCCAGCTTTTCCCAGAGCCCTGTTCTTCCCAATGGAGCATTCCCAGATCCCAATGGAACATTCCCAGCTCCCATTGGAACATTCCCAGATCCCAATGGACATTCCCAGATCCCAGTGGAGCATTCCCAGATCCCAGTGGAGCATTCCCAGATCCCAGTGGAGCCTTCCCAGATCCCAGTGGAGCATTCCCAGCTCCCATTGGAACATTCCCAGATCCAATGGAACATTCCCATATCCCATTGGAACATTCCCAGATCCCATTGGAACATTCCCAGCTCCCAGTGGAACATTCCCAGCTCCCAGTGGAACATTCCAGATCCCATTGGAGCATTCCCAGATCCCAATGGACATTCCCAGCTCCTAGTGGAGCATTCCCAGATCCCAATGGATATTCCCAGCTCCCAGCCCAGCTGATGGATGTGTTTTCCACATTCCCATATATCCAGGGAATATCCAGCTGGGCTGAGGAGTTTCTTCCCAGCTCCCTGGGAAAGGGGTGGTGGGAATGCTTGGGAGCCCCTGGGAGAGGAATTCCCTGAGAAATCCCAACTCCAGCTCCCACCCATTGAATCCTGAGCTTTTCCCACTGGAATGAAGGGGAAGGAGGCTCCTCCATCCTGCAGCAGGAATTGTTCTGCGTGGAATCCCTTCCACATTCCCAAAAAAAAAAAAAAGGGCTTTGTCCGAGGAAGCTGGTCCTGGAATGCTGCTGGGAATGGCTCTCCTCAGTTTCCCATCCCAGGGAAGAGAATTGTGGCTTCCCAGTGGGAAGGATCCCTTGGATCTGGTGGCATCTCTTGGATCTCAATATCCCCTCACATTCCCTGGATTCCCTGAAGGATCAGAGCAACACCTGGATCCGTTTTTCCAGCTCCAAACAGAGCCAGAAGCTCGAGGAGCAGAACATCCTGGTGTTCCTTTTCCTTGGGAAGAAGCTCCTGGAATTCAGTGGCTGCTGCTCTTCCCTCCTGGATTAACATTCCTGGATTCCAGCCTCGGTTGCCATGGTGACTTTATCCCAAATTTCTGACTCCTCCTGCTCCTTGGAGACACGAGCAGGGAAGCATGCAACACCCTCTGGGAATAATAGAGAGCCCACATTTTTGGGAATGGAATTTTTGGGAATTCTGGGTCCTGTCCATGCCCCTTTCCCAGAATTTTCTGTTGGCTCAGGGAGAAAACATCCAAGGGTTGCTCCATTTCCCTTTTCCCTGGAATGATATGGAAGCTCCAACAGGTTCCAGCTCCTGGAAAAGTTGGAATTTTTAAACTTGGATTTGTAAACGGAGTTCTGACCTTTCCAGGGTGATTCCCATAAGGAAAAAATTCCATAAAAATGGGTGGATGGGAGCAGTCAGAGCTGTTCCCTTCCCCTTGGGGAATCCTTGGGGATTGAAGGCCAAATCCCACTCTGGATCCTGGAATGAGGCAATTCCAGGCTTTTCCCTGCAGAAATTCCTTGGTGGGAATTGGGATTGTGGTGATGTCACCCCTTGGGAATATTTGCTGTATTTCCAGGGGATTTTCCACTTTTTCTGGGAAGTTTGGGATTGCTTGGGATGAGTTTTCCAGGGCAAGTTGGATCCAGATTTTTCTGGACAAAGCCACATCCAGGCTGTGGAGCTCTTGGGAATGTCAGGAATGTTCTGGAGAAATCCATGGGAATTTGGGATCTTTTCCCATACAGGAATGGGATGAACATGGAAGGAATTCAGTGGGAATTTGGGATATTTTTCCCTTTAGGAATGGAGTGAACATGGAAAGAGCCACCCATAACCCAGTGGTGGATGGGATCCATGGAAATTTGGGATATTTTCCCATACAGGAATGGGGGTGAAAGGAGCCACCCACAAGCAGGTGGTGGATGGGAATTTGGGAACTCAAAATTTGGGATCTTTTCCCATACAGGAACGGGGTGAACATGGAAGGAGCCACCCATAACCCAGTGGTGGATGGGATCCATGGAAACTCAATGAGAATTTGGGATTTGTTCCCTGTAGGAATGGGGTGACCGTGGAAGGAATTCAGTGGGAATTTGGGATATTTCTCCATATGGGAACAGGGTGAACATGAAAAGATCCACCCATAACTCAATGGTGGATGTGACCCATGGAAATTTGGGATCTTTTCCCCCACAGGAACGGGGTGAACGTGGAAAGAGCCACCCATAACCCAGTGGTGGATGGGACCCATGGAAATTTGGGATATTTTCCCATACAGAAATGGGGGTGAAAGGAGCCACCCACAAGCAGGTGGTGGATGGGAATTTGGGAACTCAAAATTTGGGATCTTTTCCCATACAGGAACGGGGTGAACGTGGAAGGAGCCACCCACAAGCAGGTGGTGGATCTGATCCGGGCAGGTGAGAAGGAGCTGGTGCTCACGGTGCTCTCGGTGCCCCCACACGAGGCTGAGAGCCTGGAGCCCCCCGAGGAGCCCCTGGGCCCCCCCTTCTACGACTACAGCGAGAAGCAGGCGGTGCCCATCTCCATCCCCACCTACAAACACGTGGAGCAGAGCGGGGAGAAATTCGTGGTGAGATTTTCCTGGCCCCTCCTGGCACGGGGTTTGAGGTTGTTTTGGGTTTTTTTGGTTTTTTTTGGGGGGTGTTATGGTGTGGGGTTTGCTGTCAGATAGCAGGGGTTTTCTTAGAAAATTAAAAATTTTTTAAAAAAAGGGTTTTTTCTGGAAAATCAGGGGTTTTCCTAAAAAAAAGTCGGGTTTTAAAATAAAAAAAATCGGGTTTTTTTTTTCTCAGAAAATCAGGGGTTTTCCCCCCCCAAAAAATAGGGTTTTTAAAAAAAAAAAATCAGTGCTTTTCTCATAAAATCAGGGGTTTTTTTCACCAGGTTTACAACGTTTACATGGCGGGGAGGCAGCTGTGCTCCAAGCGTTACCGGGAATTCGCCATCCTGCACCAGAACCTGAAGCGGGAATTCGCCACCTTCACGTTCCCGCGCCTGCCCGGCAAGTGGCCCTTCTCCCTGTCCGAGCAGCAGCTCGACACCCGCAGGAGGGGCCTGGAGGAGTACCTGGAGAAAGGTGAGGGCTGGCCTGCACTGCAGCATCCCCAGCAGCAAATCAGCCCTACTGAGATCACTCGTACTGAGATCAGTCATCCTGAGATCGCTCGTTCCAAAATCGCTCATTTCAAAATCACTCGTTCCAAAATCACTCGTCCTGAAATCACTCATCCTGAGATCACTCATCTCAAAATCACTCATCCCAAAATCACTCATTCCAAAATCACTCATCCCAAAATCACTCGTCCTGAAATCACTCATTCCAAAATCACTCATTCCAAAATCACTCATTCCAAAATCACTCGTTCCAAAATCACTCATCCCAAAATCACTCATTCCAAAATCACTCATTCCAAAATCACTCATCCCAAAATCACTCATTCCAAAATCACTCATTCCAAAATCACTCATTCCAAAATCAATCACTCATTGCAAAATCACTCATTCCAAAATCACTCGTCCTGAAATCACTCATTCCAAAATCACTCATTCCAAAATTACCCATCCTGAAATTACTTCTCATCCCAAAATCACTCCTCATCCTGAAATCCCTCATCTCAAAACCACTCATCCTGAAATCCCTCATCCCAAAATTACTCCTTCCAAAATTCCTCATCTTCAAATCACCGGTGTGCCACTCCCTGTGCCATCCCTGTGCCATTCCTGTGCCATTCCCTGTGCCACTCCCTGTGCCACTCCCTGTGCCATTCCTGTGACATTCCTGTGCCATCCCTGTGCCATTCCTGTGCCATCCCTGTGCCATTCCCTGTGCCATTCCTGTGCCATTCCCTGTGCCATTCCCTGTGCCATTCCCTGTGCCATTCCCTGTGCCATTCCTGTGCCATTCCCTGTGCCATTCCCTGTGCCACTCCCTGTGCCATTCCTGTGCCATTCCTGTGACATTCCTGTGCCATCCCTGTGCCATTCCTGTGCCATTCCTGTGCCACCCCCTGTGCCATTCCCTGTGCCATTCCTGTGCCATTCCTGTGCCATTCCCTGTGCCATTCCTGTGCCATTCCCTGTGCCATTCCTGTGCCATCCCTGTGCCATTCCTGTGCCACCCCCTGTGCCATTCCCTGTGCCATTCCTGTGCCATTCCTGTGCCATTCCCTGTGCCATTCCTGTGCCATTCCCTGTGCCATTCCTGTGCCATCCCTGTGCCATTCCTGTGCCACTCCCTGTGCCATCCCTGTGCCATTCCCTGTGCCATTCCCTGTGCCATTCCCGTGCCATCCCTGTGCCATTCCCGTGACATTCCTGTGCCATCCCTGTGCCATTCCCTGTGCCATTCCCTGTGCCATTCCCGTGCCATCCCTGTGCCATTCCCTGTGCCATTCCTGTGCCATTCCCTGTGCCATTCCCTGTGCCATTCCTGTGCCATTCCCTGTGCCATTCCTGTGCCATTCCTGTGCCATTCCCTGTGCCATTCCTGTGCCATTCCCTGTGCCATTCCCTGTGCCATTCCTGTGCCATTCCTGTGCCATTCCTGTGCCATTCCTGTGCCACCCCCTGTGCCATTCCTGTGCCATTCCCTGTGCCATTCCCTGTGCCATTCCTGTGCCATTCCTGTGCCATTCCTGTGCCATTCCTGTGCCATTCCTGTGCCACCCCCTGTGCCATTCCTGTGCCATTCCCTGTGCCATCCCTGTGCCATTCCTGTGCCATTCCTGTGCCATCCCTGTGCCATTCCTGTGCCATTCCTGTGCCATTCCCTGTGCCATTCCTGTGCCATTCCTGTGCCATTCCTGTGCCATTCCCTGTGCCATTCCTGTGCCATTCCTGTGCCATTCCTGTGCCATTCCCTGTGCCATTCCCTGTGACATTCCTGTGACATTCCTGTGACATTCCTGTGACATTCCTGTGCCATTCCTGTGACATTCCTGTGACATTCCTGTGACATTCCTGTGCCATTCCTGTGACATTCCTGTGCCATTCCTGTATCCCACAGTTTGCTCCATCCGGGTCATCGGCGAGAGTGACATCATGCAGGAATTCCTGTCGGAGTCAGACGAGGTGGGTGACGTCATCCCGCGGAATTCCATGGAAAAATCCCTTCCATGGAATCGCCAAGGTGGGAAAACCATCCCCAGGGCCACCCCCATCCCTGTCCCCAAGTGCCACTTCCATGGATTTGGGGACAATTCCAACAATTTTTTCTGGGATTGAGGCACCCCAAGCTCCAAGAATTCCCCCAAACCTCACAATCCTTTGGGGTCCAGGGAATACGGATTCCTGATTCCTGATTTTTGGGGGGAATTTTCTCCTGCTGGGGGATTTTGAGGGATCCCAAATGGCTGGAAAATCGAGATTTCCTGATTTTTGGGGGAATTTTCCTGCTGGGGGGTTTTGAGGGATCCCAAATTCCTAGAAAACCAGGATTTCCTGATTTTTGGGCAAATGTGAGGGATCCCAAATCACTGGAAAATCGAGATTTCCTGATTTTTTGGGAGATTTTGAGGGATCCCAAATCACTGGAAAACTGGGATTTCCTGATTTTTGCGGGGGAATTTTCCTGCTAGAGGATTTTGAGGGATCCCAAATCACTGGCAAATCGAGATTTCCCGATTTTTGAGAGGAATTTTTTTCCATTTTTCCCAGAATTACAACGGCGTTTCCGACGTGGAGCTGCGGGTGGCGCTCCCGGACGTCACCACGGTGACAGTGAGGGTGAAGAAGAACAGCACCACGGACCAGGTGTACCAGGTGAGCCCATTCCCACCTGGAATTGTCCTTCCCACCTGCATTTTCCTTCCCCTCACCTGCATTTTCCTTTTTCCCACCTGGATTTTCTTTTTTCTCACCCGGATTTTCTTTTTTCCCACCCGGATTTTCCTTTTTCCCACCTGGATTTTCTCCTTTCCCACCTGGATTTTCCTTTTTCCCCCCTGGATTTTCTTCCTTTCCCATCTGGAATTGTCATTCCCACCTGGATTTTCCTTCCCCCCACCTGGATTTTCTTTTTTCCCACCCGGATTTTCCTCCTTTCCCACCTGGATTTTCCTTTTTCCCACCTAGATTTTTCTCCTTTCCCTGCTGGATTTTCTTCCCCTTCACCTGGATTTTCTTCCTTTCTCATTTTTTTCCTTTTTTCCCACCTGGAATTTCCTTCCCCTCACCTCAGTTTTCCTGCTGGATTTTTCCTCCTTTCCCACCTGAATTTTCTCCTTTCCCACCTGGATTTTCCTTTTTCCCACCTGGATTTTCCTTTTTCTCCACTTGAATTTTCCTTTCCCTCACCTCAGTTTTCCTTTCCCACCTGAATTTTCCTTTCCCACCTGGAATTTCCCTTCAGGATTTTTCTCTTTTCCCACCTGGATTTTCTTCCTTTTCCACCTGGAATTTCCTTCCCCTCACCTCAATTTTCCTCCTCTCCACCTGGATTTTTCTCCTTTCCCTGCTGGATTTTCCTCTTTTCCCACCTGGAAATTCCCTTTCCCTTCTGGATTTTCCTTTCCCACCTGGAAATTCCCTTTCCCTGCTGGATTTTCCTCCTTTCCCATCTGGATTTTCCTTTTTCCCACCTGGATTTTCTCCTTTCCCTGCTGGATTTTCCCCCTTTCCCATCTGGATTTTCCTTTTTCCCACCTGGATTTTCTCCTTTCCCACCTGAATTTTCTCCTTTCCCATCTGGATTTTCCTTTTTCCCACCTGGATTTTCCTGATTTCCCCCCTTTCCCACCTGGATTTTCCTCCTTTCCCACCTGAATTTTTTCCCCCATTTTTTTGAGGATTGGGATCCACTTGGCTCCACGAATTAAAACAACACGGGGGAGACCCTTTGGAAAAAGGAGCTGAAAACTCTGCTGGGAAGGAGCAGGAATTCCAGAATCCTGTGGATAAATCAGGATTGGGGTTGTGCTCAGGATGGAATTCCACACCGAGTGGGGGGATGATCCCACCCAGGAATTCCCCACTCCTTTGATAACGGCTGGGGTGTGAAATCCAGGCTGGAATCGTGGCGACACCACAACCCTGGAATTGGGTGGGGGGGACAGAATGGGAAGAGGATGATGGAGCTGACCTGGGTGGGGTTTTTTTTTTGGTTTTTTTTTTTTTTTTCTGGCTGAGTTCCAACCGGGTTTTCCGTGGTCAGGGGGTTCCTGGGAATGCTGATCCCGTTTTCCCGGCGTTTTCCAGGCGGTGGCTGCCAAGGTGGGCATGGACAGCGTCACCGCCAACTACTTCGCCCTCTTCGAGGTCATCAACCACTCCTTCGGTGAGCCCGGGGCTCCAGGGGCACCAGGGAGCACAAAAAAATGGGGAAAAACGGGAATGGAGGGGATCCTTAGGGTGGGGGTTGTGGAATTTGAGGGGTCGCCACCGTGCCGGGGCTGATCCGAGCTGGGGTTGGGTTCCAGGGGTGGGGAATCCATGGAATCACCTGGGTTTGGATTTCAGGGGTGGGGAATCCATGGAATCATCTGGGTTTGGATTTCAGGGATGGGGAATCCATGGAATCACCTGGGTTTGGATTGTTCCAGGGATGGGGAATCCATGGAATCACCTGGGTTTGGATGATTCCATGGAATAATCTGGGTTTGGATTTCAGGGATGGGGAATCCATGGAATAACCTGATGAGGAATCCATGGAATCATCTGGGTTTGGATGATTCCATAGAAAAATCTGGGTTTGGATTTCAGGGGTGGGGAATCCATGGAATCATCTGGGTTTGGATTGTTCCAGGGGTGGGGAATCCATGGAATAACCTGGGTTTGGATGATTCCATGGAAAAATCTGGGTTTGGATTTCAGGGATGGGGAATCCATGGAATCATCTGGGTTTGGATTGTTCCAGGGGTGGGGAATCCATGGAATCATCTGGGTTTGGATTTCAGGGATGGGGAATCCATGGAATCATCTGGGTTTGGATTTCAGGGATGGGGAATCCATGGAATCACCTGGGTTTGGATGATTCCATGGAATAACCTGGGTTTGGGTTCCAGGGGTGGGGAATCCGTGGAATCACCTGATGGGGAATCCATGGAATCATCTGGGTTTGGATTCCAGGGATGAGGAATGCATGGAATAATTTGGGTTTGGATTTCAGGGATGGGAAATCCATGGAATAATTTGGGTTTGGATTCCAGGGGTGAGGAATCCATGGAATCACCTGGGTTTGGATGATTTTAGAGGATTTGGGGATTTTTGTGAAGATTTTGGGATCATTCTGGAGGATTTGGGATCATTTTAAAGGATTGAGAAGCCATTTGGGAAGTTTTTGGGATAATTCTGGAGAATTTTGGGATTCCAGTGCTGATTCCTTGCCTCTCCTGGAACCCCTGTCCTTCCCACGCCCTTACCTCGATATTCCAGGATTTTTCCAGGATTTTTCTGGAATTTTTCCCATGGATTTTCCGTGTTCCCCGGTGCAGAATTTGGCTCCCAACGAGTTCCCCCACAAGCTCTACGTGCATAACCACACTGGGGATTTTTGGGATGTTCCTCCAGATTCCAGGAGGGATTTGGGATCATTCTGGAAGGGTTTGGGATCATTCTGGAAAGGTTTGGGATCATTCTGGAAGGGTTTGGGATCATCTTGGTTGATTTAGGAGCCGTTCTGCAGGATTTGGTGTCAATTTTTGAAGATTTTATGTTACAAAATCCCATTTTAACACCAAATTTTTACCTCTCCTGGAACCCCTGTCCCTCCCTCTCCATCCCACGATTTCTCCACCATTTCCCCATGGATTTTTTTTTGTTTCCCAGTGAGGAAACTGGCTCCCAACGAGTTCCCCCACAAGCTCCATGTGCAGAACCACACTGGGGATTTTTGGGATGTCCCTCCAGATTCCAGGAGGGATTTGGGATCATCCTGGAAGGATTTGGGATCATTCTGGAAGGGTTTGGGATCATTTTGGATGATTTTGGGATCATCCTGGAAGTATTTGGGATCATTTTGGGTATTTGGGATCATCCTGGAAGGGTTTGGGATCATCCTGGAAGGGTTTGGGATCATCCTGGAAGGGTTTGGGATCATTCTGGAAAGGTTTGGGATCATTCTGGAAAGGTTTGGGATCATTCTGGAAAGGTTTGGGATCATTCTGGAAAGGTTTGGGATCATCTTGGTTGATTTAGGAGCCGTTCTGCAGGATTTGGTGTCAATTTTTGAAGATTTTATGTTACAAAATCCCATTTTAACACCAAATTTTTACCTCTCCTGGAACCCCTGTCCCTCCCTCTCCATCCCACGATTTCCCCATGGATTTTTTTTTGTTTCCCAGTGAGGAAACTGGCTCCCAACGAGTTCCCCCACAAGCTCCATGTGCAGAACCACACTGGGGATTTTTGAGATGTTCCTCCAGATTCCAGGAGGGATTTGGGATCATTCTGGAAGGATTTGGGATCATTCTGGAAGGGTTTGGGATCATTTTGGATGATTTTGGGATTATCCTGGAAGGATTTGGGATCATCCTGGAAGGGTTTGGGATCATTCTGGATGATTTTGGGATCATCCTGGAAGGGTTTGGGATCATCCTGGAAGGGTTTGGGATCATTCTGGATGATTTTGGGATTATCCTGGAAGGATTTGGGATCATCCTGGAAGGGTTTGGGATCATCCTGGAAGGGTTTGGGATCATTTTGGTTGATTTAGGAGCCGTTCTGCAGGATTTGGTGTCAATTTTTGAAGATTTTATGTTACAAAATCCCATTTTAACACCAAATTTTTACCTCTCCTGGAACCCCTGTCCCTCCCTGTCCATCCCACCATTTCCCCATGGATTTTTTTTTTGTTTCCCAGTGAGGAAACTGGCTCCCAACGAGTTCCCCCACAAGCTCTGTGTGCAGAACCACACTGGGGATTTTTGAGATGTTCCTCCAGATTCCAGGAGGGATTTGGGATCATTCTGGAAGGATTTGGGATCATTCTGGATGATTTTGGGATCATCCTGGAAGGATTTGGGATCATCCTGGAAGGGTTTGGGATCATCCTGGAAGGATTTGGGATCATCCTGGAAGTATTTGGGATCATTTTGGGGTATTTGGGATCATCCTGGAAGGGTTTGGGATCATTCTGGAAAGGTTTGGGATCATCTTGGTTGATTTAGGAGCCGTTCTGGAAGGATTTGGTGTGAATTTTTGAAAATTTTATGTTACAAAATCCCTTTTTAACACCAAATTTTTACCTCTCCTGGAACCCCTGTCCCTCCCTCTCCATCCCACGATTTCCCCATGGATTTTTTTTTTGTTTCCCAGTGAGGAAACTGGCTCCCAACGAGTTCCCCCACAAGCTCTACGTGCAGAATTACACCTCGGCCGTGCCGGGGACGTGCCTGACGCTGCGCAAGTGGCTCTTCACCACCGAGGAGGAGGCTCTGCTCAACGACAACGACCTGGCTGTCACCTACTTCTTCCACCAGGTACACAATTCCCAGCTGGAATTCCTCTGGAAAACTCCTCCTGGGGTGGTTGGGTCCGGTGGTTGATCCCGAAGTTTTGGGGTTTTTTCGGTTGATCCCAAAGTTTTGGGGTTTTTTTGGTCGTTCTGGTGGGATTGAAGCACTTCAAACTTCTTGAGTCACCCCAATTCCAGGTGAGGAATTCCCAGCTGGAATTCCCCTTGGCTTCAGGAAAACTCCTCTAAGGCAGTTGGGTCTGATGGTTGATCCCAAAGTTTTGGGGGGTTTTTGGTTGATCCCAAAGTTTCGGGGGGTTTTTGGTTGATCCCAAAGTTTTGGGGGGTTTTTGGGTGTTTCCGTGGGATTGAAGCACCTCAAACTTCTCAGGTCACCCCAGTTGGAATTCCTCTGGAATGCTCATTCCTGTGGTGGAATGGTTGATCCCAACATTGGGAATTCCACCTTTTTTTTATGGGATTCAGGCACCCCAAGATCCCCAGAAGGGCTCCACCAGGAACAGAATTCCCAGCTGGAATTCCTTTGGAATTCCCATTCAGGTTGGGAAGGATCATTGGGAGAGGCTGGATCCCACCTTTGGGAATTTGGTTTTTATGGGATTGAGGCACTCCTGGGAGTGCCCTGAACCTCACAGTCCTTTGGGATGGGGTGGGAATAAACCTGGGAATTCCAGAGGTGAATCCAGCTGGGATTTTGGGGAATTCCAGAACTGCCCTCCTTTCCAAGGAGGAATTCCCAATTATCCCACTTGGAACAACTTGGAGTTGTTCCCTCCTTGGGAAAAGAGCCTGATCCCTCATTTCCTGAGCTGAGCCTCTGGAATAAATGGATATAAAATGGAAATAAAATGGATATAAAATCTGGGATTATCCAAGATTTCATCTCCCAGCTGCATCTTTCCCAGTTTCCTCCCTCTGGAAGTGGGAGAAGGGCCCATTCCTGCTCCATCCCCAAGGAAAAACCCCTTTTCCTGCCCAAATCCCCCTAATTTTGCTCCTGGATCATCCTTACCTGTTCCCAAGCATTCCCAACCTTCCCAAATCCATCCTTTCATCCCAAGGGATCTTTTCCCAAACTCCCTGTGGATATTCCAGGACCTCCCTGAGGCCATCGTGGCGGGAATCACAACGGGAAAAAAAATTCTCCTTTTGGAGCCTTTTTGGGGGCTGGAATTTGGGATCAGAACCCCTGAGGGTGAAGCAGGAGGTTGCTCCTCCTCCTGCCATCCCAAATCCCGGATTTTTCCTGGATTTTTCCCATTTTTTTTTTTTTCCCCCATTCCCAGGCCGTTGATGACGTCAAGAAAGGCTACATCAAAGCCGAGGAGAAATCCTACCAGCTGCAGAAACTGTGTGAGCAGAGGAAGATGGTCATGGTGAGTTATCCCAGAATTCCCTGGCAATTTCCCAGGAAGAGGCTCTGGAATGGATTTTCCAGAGAATCCATGGATTTTCCCCAGCCCTGGAAGTGTCCCAGGCTGGGCTGGAACAACCTGGGATAGTGGGAAATGTCCCAGCCATGGAATGGGGGGATGAGCTTTGAGTTCTTCCCAACCCTGACTCCTGGTGATCCCAGTGACTCCCAGTGATCCCACTGAACCCCTGGGATCCTGGTGAACCCCTGGGATCCTGGTGAACCCCTGGAATCCTGGTGAACCCCTGGAATCCTGGTGAATCCCTGGAATCCCAGTGTCTCCCTGTGATCCCAGTGAACCTCTGAGATCCCAGTGATTGTGATCCCTGTGATCCTGGTGATCCCAGTGATTCCCTGGGATCCTGGTAAACTCCTGGAATCCCGGTGACTCTCTGTGATCCTGGTGATTCCCTGTGACCCCAGTGGCTCCCTGGAATCCCTGTGATCCTGGTGACTCCTGGTGTCTCCCTGGATTCCCGGTGATTCCCAGTGACTCCCTGTGATCCTGGTGGCACCTGGTGACTCTCAGTGTTCCCGGTGATTCCCTGTGATCCCGGTGACTCCCTGTGATCCTTGTGACTCCTTGGTGTCTCCCTGCATTCCCCGCATTCCCGGTGTTTTCCCGCATTCCCGGTGATTCCCGGTGTGTCCCGGTGTGTGATTCCCGCATTCCCGGTGTGTGATTCCCGGTGTTTTCCCGGTGTGTGATCCCCGCATTCCCGGTGTGTGATTCCCTCATTCCCGGTGTGTGATCCCCTCATTCCCGGTGTGTGATTCCCTCATTCCCGGTGTGTGATCCCCTCATTCCCGGTGTGTGATCCCCTCATTCCCGGTGTGTGATTCCCTCATTCCCGGTGTGTGATCCCCTCATTCCCGGTGTGTGATCCCCGCATTCCCGGTGTGTGATTCCCTCATTCCCGGTGTGTGATCCCCGCATTCCCGGTGTGTGATTCCCTCATTCCCGGTGTGTGATCCCCTCATTCCCGGTGTGTGATCCCCGCATTCCCGGTGTGTGATTCCCGGTGTTTTCCCGGTGTGTGATCCCCGCATTCCCGGTGTGTGATTCCCTCATTCCCGGTGTGTGATCCCCTCATTCCCGGTGTGTGATTCCCTCATTCCCGGTGTGTGATCCCCGCATTCCCGGTGTGTGATTCCCTCATTCCCGGTGTGTGATCCCCGCATTCCCGGTGTGTGATTCCCTCATTCCCGGTGTGTGATCCCCTCATTCCCGGTGTGTGATCCCCGCATTCCCGGTGTGTGATTCCCTCATTCCCGGTGTGTGATTCCCTCATTCCCGGTGTGTGATTCCCGCATTCCCGGTGTGTGATCCCCTCATTCCCGGTGTGTGATCCCCGCATTCCCGGTGTGTGATCCCCTCATTCCCGGTGTGTGATCCCCGCATTCCCGGTGTGTGATCCCCTCATTCCCGGTGTGTGATTCCCGCATTCCCGGTGTGTGATCCCCGCAGTACCTGACGATGCTGCGCTCGTGTGAGGGCTATAACGAGATCACCTTCCCGCACTGCTCGTGCGACTCGCGGCGCAAGGGCCACGTCATCTCTGCCATCAGCATCCGCCACTTCAAACTGCACGCCTGCACCGAGGAGGGGCAGCTCGAGGTACCGAGCCCGCAGCCATGGCAGCCATGGGACTGTCCCCAAAGCCTTGGGACTGTCCCCAAAGCCATGGGATTGTCCCCGGAGCCTTGGGATTGTCCCCGGAGCCCCGGGAGTGTCCCCAAATCCATGGGAGTGTCCCCAAAGCCATGGGATTGTCCCTGGAGCCCCGGGAGTGTCCCCGGAGCCTTGGGAGTGTCCCCAAATCCATGGGATTGTCCCCAAAGCCATGGGATTGTCCCCAAAGCCTTGGGAGTGTCCCCAAAGCCATGGGAGTGTCCCCAAAGCCATGGGATTGTCCCCGGAGCCTTGGGAGTGTCCCCAGAGCCATGGGATTGTCCCCAAATCCATGGGAGTGTCCCCAGAGCCCCGGGATTGTCCCCAGGGCCCCGGGATTGTCCCCGGAGCCGTGGGACTGTCCCCAAAGCCATGGGATTGTCCCCGGAGCCATGGGATTGTCCCCGGAGCCTTGGGAGTGTCCCCAGAGCCATGGGATTGTCCCCAAATCCATGGGAGTGTCCCCAGAGCCCCGGGATTGTCCCCAGGGCCCCGGGATTGTCCCCGGAGCCGTGGGACTGTCCCCAAAGCCATGGGATTGTCCCTGGAGCCCCGGGAGTGTCCCCGGAGCCCCGGGAGTGTCCCCAAATCCATGGGATTGTCCCCGGAGCCATGGGATTGTCCCCAGATCCATGGGATTGTCCCCAAAGCCTTGGGATTGTCCCCGGAGCCCAGGGATTGTCCCCAAATCCATGGGATTGTCCCCAAAGCCCCAGGATTGTCCCCAAAGCCATGGGAGTGTCCCCAGAGCCTCGGGATTGTCCCCAGAGCCTCGGGATTGTCCCCAAAGCCATGGGATTGTCCCCGGAGCCTTGGGATTGTCCCTGGAGCCCCGGGATTGTCCCCAAAGCCCCGGGATTGTCCCCAAATCTATGGGACTGTCCCCAAAGCCCCAGGATTGTCCCCAAAGCCATGGGATTGTCCCCAGAGCCTCGGGATTGTCCCCACATCCCTGGGCTCATCCCAAATCCCTGGGCTCATCCCAATCCCCACATCCCTGTGATCTCCCCGATTTCTCTGCTGGGATTTGGGATCACTCTGGGAATCCTCCCCGAACCAAATCCTCATTTTCCCCTCATTCCCCTCCCGAGCCCTCCCCGATGGCAGGCGGGGGCTTCCCGTGCCGGAATTCCCGGCTCGGGGGCGGGGTTTGGGAACGTTGGGAATTCCCCCAGAACCAGGTGATTGCGTTCGAGTGGGAGGAGATGCAGCGCTGGGACACGGACGAGGAGGGCATGGCCTTCTGCTTCGAGTACGCGCGCGCCGAGAAGAAACCGCGCTGGGTCAAGATCTTCACCCCCTACGTGAGTGCCAGCCCAAACCCTGCCCGGGATGGCTGGGAATGCTGCCCAAAACTCCTGGGAATGCTGCCCAAAACTCCTGGGAATGCTGGGAATCCCGCCTGGGATTGCTGGGAATGCTGCTCAAAACTCCTGGGAATGCTGGAAATCCCGCCTGGGATTCCTGGGAATGCTGGAAATCCCTCCTGGGATTCCTGGGAATGCTGGAAATCCCTCCTGGGATTGCTGGGAATGCTGGAAATCCCTCCTGGGATTCCTGGGAATGCTGCCCGGGATTCCTGGGAATGCTGGAAATCCCGCCTGGGATTGCTGGGAATGCTGCCCAAAACTCCTGGGAATGCTGGAAATCCCTCCTGGGATTGCTGGGAATGCTGGAAATCCCTCCTGGGATTCCTGGGAATGCTGCCCGGGATTCCTGGGAATGCTGGAAATCCCGCCTGGGATTGCTGGGAATGCTGGAAATCCCTCCTGGGATTGCTGGGAATGCTGCCCGGGATCCCAGCAAATCCTGCCCAAAATTCCTGAAAATCTTACCCGGAATTCCTGGGAATGCTGCTCGGGATTCCTGGGAATGCTGCCCAAAATTCCTGGGAATGCTGCCTGGAATTCCTGGGAATGCTGCTCAAAACTCCTGGGAATGCTGCTCAGAACTCCTGGGAATGCTGCCCAAAATTCCTGCAAATCCTGCCCGGGATCCCAGCAAATCCTGCCCAAAATTCCTGAAAATCCTACCCGGAATTCCTGGGAATGCTGCTCAAAACTCCTGGGAATGCTGCTCGGGATTCCTGGGAATGCTGCTCAAAACTCCTGGGAATGCTGCTCAGAACTCCTGGGAATGCTGCTCAGAATTCCTGGGAATGTTGCCCAAAATTCCTGCAAATCCTGCCCAAAATTCCTGGGAAGGCTGCCCAAAATTCCTGCAAATCCTGCCCGGGATCCCAGCAAATCCTGCCCAAAATTCCTGCAAATCCTGCCCAAAATTCCTGCAAATCCTGCCCAAAATTCCTGCAAATCCTGCCCAAAATTCCTGGGAATGCTGCCCGGGATTGCTGGGAATGCTGGAAATTCCGCCTGGGATTCCTGGAAATGCTGCCCAAAACTCCTGGAAATCCTGTCCAAAATTCCTGCAAATCCTGTCCAAAATTCCTGCAAATCCCACCTGGGATTCCTGGAAATGCTGGAAATCCCGCCTGGGATTGCTGGGAATGCTGCCCAAAATTCCTGGAAATGCTGCCCAAAATTCCTATAAATCCTGCCCAAAATTCCAGCAAATCCTATCCAGAATTCCTGTAAATCCTGCCCAAAATTTCTGGAAATCCCACCTGGAATTCCTGCAAATCCTGCCCGGAATTCCCTCAAATCCCACTCAGAATTTCTCAGGAATGGGATGGAATTCCTGGTTCCTTCCTGGAGCTCCTGTTTGGAATTCTTGGATTCTTCCCAGAATCTCCCCCTTTTCCCTGGAGCTCCTGGTTCCTCTCTCTGAAATTCCTCTGGATTTTCCCAATTCCTCCCTGGATCTCCTGGATTTTCCCTGGATTTTCCCTGGATTTTCCCCAGATTTTCTCTGGATTTTCCTGGGTTTTCCCTGCATTTTCCCCGGATTCTCCCCGGATTTTTCCCAGATTTTCCCCGGATTTTCCCTGCATTTTCCCTGCATTTCCCCGGATTTTCATTGGATCTCCTGGATTTCCCTGGATCTCCTGGATTTTCCCTGCATTTTCCCTGCATTTCCCCGGATTTTCCCCGGATTTTCCCCGGATTTTCCCTGCATTTTCCCCGCATTTTCCCTGCATTTTCCCTGGATTTTCCCTGGATTTTCCCCGGATTTTCCCTGGATTTTCCCTGGATTTTCTCTGCATTTTCCCTGCATTTTCCCGGATTTTCCCCGGGTTTTCCCTGATTCCCGTTTTTCCCCCACAGTTCAATTACATGCACGAGTGCTTCGAGCGAGTGTTCTGCGAGCTCAAGTGGAGGAAGGAGGTGAGAATTCCCAATTTTTCCCTTTCCCAGGTGGTTTTCAGTTGGAAATCCTGGAAATCCATAAATCTGGCTCCTACAGGGAATGACTGGATAATCCCAGGATGGGGAAAAAGCTCTGGAGGTGGGGAAAGTTTCATGGAGCAGCTGGAAAAAAAAAAATGGGAAAAGGATCCAGGAGCTGGGAATGAGCTGGGATAAATCTGGGAAAAATATCCTGGAGCTGGGAATGGCCTGGGATAAATCTGGGAAAAATATCCTGGAGCTGGGAATGGCCTGGGATAAATCTGGGAAAAATATCCTGGAGCTGGGAATGGCCTGGGATAAATCTGGGAAAAATATCCTGGAGCTGGGAATGGCCTGGGATAAATCTGGGAATGCAGCAGGGAATGGATCTGGTTTAAAGGGGGAAGAGCTGATTTAAATTGGGATTTAAATTGAAAGTGAAATTGGAATTTGGATTGGAATTGAAATTTGGAATTGGGATTGAAATTGGGATTGAAATCAAATTTCGGATTGGGATTGGAACCAGGATTGGGATTTTTAATTGGAATTGGAATTTAAATTGAAAGTGAAATTGGAATTGGGATTGGAATCAAAATTGAGATTGAAACTGAAATTGGAATCGATATTGGGATTGAATTCGGGTTGGAATTGGAGTTTAAATTCAGATTGGAATTGAAATTGGGGTTGGGATTGGAGTTGGAATTTAAATTTAAATTTCAGTTGGGTTTGGAATTGGATTTGAGATTGGGGTTGGACTAGGAATTTGGATTGAAATAGAAATTGGGATTGGAATTGAAATTGGAATTGGAATTGATTGAGATCAGGATTGGAATTGAAATTGAGATTGGGTTTGGAATTGGAATTGAAATTGGGATTGGAATTTAAATTGAAGGTGAAATTGGAATTAGGATTGGAATTGGAACTAGGATGGAAATTAAATTGGGATTGGAATTGGAATTTAAATTGGAATCTAGATTGGAATTGGGATTGGAATTGAAATTGGGATTGGAATTGGAATTGGGATTGGAATTGGAATTTTAATTTAAATTGGGATTTAAATTGGGATTGGAATTGGAACTGGGATTGAAATAGAATTGGAATTGGGACTGGAATTGAAATTTAAATCGAAATTGGGATTGGACTTGGAATCTAAATTGGGATTGGGATTGAAATTGAAATTGGAATTTAATTTGGAATCTGAATTGGGATTGGGATTGAAATTTGGATTGGAATTGGAACTGAGATTGGAGTTGGAATTTAAATTGGAATCTAAATTGGGATTGGGATGGGGATTGGGATTGGGGTTGGGATTTGAGCTGGGCTTGGGATTCTTTCACCTTGTCCCCTTTCCCTTTTTTTCCAGAACCTTTTCCAGCTGGTCAGGTCACAGCAGAGGGACGTGGCCACTTAACCCCAGGAGCTTTTCCAGGAACCCCCAAAATCCGTTATTGTATTAAAGCCCCCCCCAAACTAAATCTCATTAATTCCAAACCCATTCGTGCCCATCATCTTTATGGAATTCCAGAGGAAAAAAAAAACAACAACAACAAAACAAAAAAATTTGGGAAAAGCCACCTGAGGGGGCTCCTTTTTCCCACTCAGATCCAGCTCCAGGCTGGGAATTTTGGGATTTTTTTTTTTTTTTTTTTTAATAACTGGAATTTAAAAAAAAAAAAAAAAATTGTTGTTTCTGCTAGGTCAGACGTGGAAAAATAAGGAGGGGGAGAAAAAAAAAAAAAAAAACAACAGGAAAAAGCCCTGGGAATGTTCCATTGGGAATAATTCCTTTAAAATCCCACAGGGTGGCAGCAGAATTTTTTAAAGGGATTTTCCACCCGTTTCTCCTCCTGATCTGGTTGTGGGATTTTTTTATTTTATTTTTTAATCACCAAGGATATTAAAAAAAAAAAATATATATATATATATATATATATATGAGAAAAACATCCAGAAGGAGTAAAATTCCAAGGAAATGCCTCTCATGGATTCATATTCCCACTTTTGGGGGGAATTTTGGGGTTGATTTTTTTAGGGATTTGGGATGAGATCTGGGAAATTCCCCTGGATTGGTGGGGGATGAGCAGCTCCCAGCAGGAAAAATCACCTGGAAAAACCAATTTTCCCTTTTTTTTTTTTTTTTTTTGAGTGGGATTTTTTTCCATGGATCCAATGGCTGGGCAGCTCCCAGGAGGGGAAAAAAAAAAAATCACCTGGAAAAATCCATTTTTTTCCCTATTTTTGAGCACTTTTAATCCATGTCTTGGGTGTCCAAGCAGGAAAAATAACCTGGGAAAAAAAAAAAAAAAAACTTTTTTCCCTCGTTTTGAGCAGGATTTTTCCATAGTTCTGGAGGAAAAGGTGGAAAACTCATTTTTCCCTGGTTTGGAATGGGAAGAAGAAAAAGAAACTGGAAAAGATTTTTTTATTTTTTTTCCCCTGGTTTGGAACAGGAATTTTCCATGTCTTGGACAAGCAGCTGCCAGAGGGAAAAACCCTCTGAAAAATCCATTTTTCCCTGGTTTTGAGTGGGATTTTTCTGTGTTTTGGGAGGAAAAATCACCTGGCAAATCCATTTTTCCCTGGTTTTGAGTGGGATTTTTCCATGGGTTTTTTTTTTTGGGGGGGGTTGGAAAAAAAAAATCGCCTGGAAAAGCCGTTTTTCCCCATTTTTTGGGCTGGCCTGGAGCTGGTTCTTCCAGGATTTGGGGGTGGATTTGGGAATATTTGGAATCAAACCCAGCAGGAGCATCCTGGCCTCGTTCCCAACCTCTGGAATGCACCAGAGTTGCTCCAAAAATGGGATTTTTTTTATTTTTCCCCTCCCAAAAAAAAAAAAAAAAAATTTTGGGAAGGGGCTTTGCCCACTCCTCCCCCCCGAGCTGGGATGGGGGGAGATTTTTTTTTTTTTTTTTTTGGGGAGAGAGGAAAAAATCCCAAATCCTCGGCTCTGGAGCAGCTGAGAGCTGGGAATTAATTCCATTAATTGGATCCCTGTAATTAATTGGATTTCCGTTGTCCTGGGGAGCCCCGAGCTGTGGAAAACCCAGGAATGGGGGGGAAATCCCCAAAAATCCCCAAAATCGCCCCTAAAATCCCCTTCAGAACCCCCAGTTCGGGTAAAATCCCACTTTTGGATCCCAGTTTTCCAAATTTCAAATTCAAATCGGGGAGAACTGAACCATCTTCCTGTGGATTTTTTTTTTTATTTTAAATCCAAAAAAAAAAAAAAAAAAAAAAAAGCCCAGAAAAGGGAGAAATCGGTCAAAAAAAAAAAAAAAAAACCCGACAAAAACAAAATCCCTGCCCTCACCCCCAAATTCTCCCATTTTCCCTCTTCCCATTCCTCGTTTTCCTGGCTGGGAAAAGCCCCATTAGTGTAATTAATTGTAACATATTCTTTTAAATAAATTGATTTATTGAGGAAATTCCGGAGGGCCGTGGCCGTGCTCCTTCCCCTGGGGAGGGGCTCCCAAAATCCGGGAGGATCCAGGGATGGTTTCAAACTTCTGCACTTTGGGAATTCAGTGGATTTTTTTTAAGGTGGTGGGTTTTCTTTTTTTTTTTTTTATTATTATTTCGACAGAAAAAACAAACAAAAAAAAAAAAAAACCAAAAACAAAAAAAACCCGAAAAGAGAAAAAAAAAAAAAAAAAAAAAAAAGTCAATCCTGAAAGGAACTGCAATAAATAGCAAATAAATAAAGCCTTGAGCCCGGGGGGCTTCACCGCCCCTCCCCCATCCCAACCCCACCCCCCCCCACCCCCCAAAATCAACCCGGCAGGTCCCAAACCCCCCCAAAATTGGGGGGGGGGGGGGGGGGGGCACGGAGGGGGCCCCGCAGCCCCCCCTATGTACAGCGGGGGCGGGGGGGGGAGGGGGGGGGGACTGGTTTGGGGGGGGTCTGGGGGGGCCCTGACCCAGTTTGGGGGGGCTGGGGGCACTGGTTTGGGGGCGCTGTCCCAGTTTGGGGGGGCTGTCCCAGTTTGGGGGGCACTGGTTTGGGGGGCGCTGTCCCAGTTTGGGGGCGCTGTCCCAGTTTGGGGGCGCTGGGGGGGCTCTGGCCCCGGTTTGGCTGGTGGGGGGCGGCACCCCCGGGTTTGGGATTGTTTGGGATTTGGGATTTGGGGCTGGGCAGAGCTGGAGCCGCGTGTCCGTGTCCGTGTGTCCGCGTGTCCGTGTGTCCGTGTGTCCGTGTCCGTGTGTCCGTGTGTCCCTGTCCGTGTGTCCGTGTGTCCGTGTGTCCGTGTGTCCGTGTGTCACAGTGTCCGTGTGTCCGTGTGTCCCTGTCCGTGTCCCCGTGTCCCCACTCCAGCTGTTCCCGCTGTCCCCCAGATTTTGGGGGGTTTGGAATTCCCAGGAATTCCCGGGATCGGCCGCTCCGTGCCCAGATCCTGGTGGGGCCATCCCAAACCGGGGCCATCCCAAACCGGGACCATCCCAAACCGGGGCCATCCCAAACCGGGACCATCCCAAACCGGGACCATCCCAAACCGGGGCCATCCCAAACCGGGACCATCCCAAACCGGGACCATCCCAAACCGGGACCATCCCAAACCGGGGCCATCCCAAACCGGGGCCGTCCCAAACCGGGACCATCCCAAACCGGGACCATCCCAAACCGGGGCCGTCCCAAACCGGGACCATCCCAAACCGGGACCATCCCAAACCGGGGCCATCCCAAACCGGGGCCGTCCCAAACCGGGGCCGTCCCGGGTCAGGACATTCCGGTGCTGAAGCGTTGTCACAGTCTGGGAATTCCGGGATGGGATCGTTCCAATGCTGGAGCGTCTGATGGAACCTTCTGGAGTGTTGGAACATTCTGGAACTGGATCCCTCTGGTCTTGGAGCATCCCAGACCTGGAGCATCCCAGACCTGGAGCATCCCAGTGTGGGGTATCCCGGTACTGGAGCGTTCCCATATCCGAGCATCCCGATGTGGGATTTCCTGTTGTGGGATTTTCCTGTTGTGGGGTTTTCCTGTTGTGGGATTTTCCTGTTGTGGGATTTTCCTGCTGTGGGGTTTTCCTGCTGTGGGATTTCCTGTTGTGGGGTTTTCCTGTTGTGGGATTTTCCTGTTGTGGGATTTTCCTGTTGTGGGATTTCCTGCTGTGGGATTTTCCTCCTGTGGGATTTTCCTGCTGTGGGATTTTCCTGCTGTGGGATTTTCCTGCTGTGGGATTTTCCTGCTGTGGGATTTTCCTGCTGTGGGGTTTTCCTGCTGTGGGATTTTCCTGCTGTGGGATTTTCCTGCTGTGGGGTTTTCCTCCTGTGGGATTTTCCTGTTGTGGGATTTTCCTGCTGTGGGATTTTCCTGTTGTGGGGTTTTCCTGTTGTGGGATTTTCCTGTTGTGGGATTTTCCTGTTGTGGGATTTTCCTGCTGTGGGATTTTCCTGCTGTGGGATTTTCCTGTTGTGGGATTTTCCTGTTGTGGGGTTTTTCTGTTGTGGGATTTTCCTGTTGTGGGGTTTTCCTGCTGTGGGACCATCCCGGTGCTGGAGCATTCCCATGCTGGAACATCCTGGTGTTGGATCATCCCAGTACCAGTCCATCCCAGTAATGGAGCATTCCAGTAGTGGACCAGTCCGTCCCAGTATCAGTTTATCCCGATGCCAGTCCATCCCAGTACCAGTTTATCCCAGTACCAGTTTATCCCAGTACCAATCCATCTCATTCTTAGCCCATCCCAGTACCAGTCCATCCCAGTACCAATGGCAGTACTGGTCCATCCCAGAACCTGTTCATTCCAGTACCAGTCCATCCCAGTAATGGACCAGTCCATCCCAGTACCAGTCTAAACCCAGAACCAATCCATCCCAGTATCAGTTTATCCCAATGCCAGTCCATCCCAGTACCAGTTTATCCCAGTAATGGAACATCCCAGTCCCAGTTTATCCCATTCCCAGTTTATCCCAGTCCCAGCCCATCCTGAGGGGAAACTGAGGCAGGGTGGGGGTGGAGCGGGTGGCAGTGGCAGTGTTGGGGTCCCGCTGCACCCCCGGGGGGATTTTTGGGGGGGGGGGGGGAGGGGCCGTGTCCCCTCCTTTGGGACCCCCAGGGACCCCCCAAAGACCCCCAGGACCCCCCCGTGACCCCCCCGGTTTGGAGCTGCTTTTGGTCCTGTTTGCTGAGAAAAGCCCCAAGAAGGGTCCCGGGGGGGGGAGAAATGAGGGGGGGGGGTGTCCTTTTGGGGACCCCCCAGGGTGGGCACGACCCCCCCCCCAAAAACAGAGTGGGGCTGCTGGGGGCGGGGGGGCGCTGGCACCCTGGACTGGGCTGGACTGGGCTGGACTGGGATGGACTGGGGGGGTCGGTGGGGCCTGCAGGGGGGGTCCGTCCTTCCTGAGCGTGGGGGGGTCTGGAGCCCCCCCCAGCAGGACCGAGCCCCCCCCGGGCACCGCTGGGGTTTGGGGGGGGCTGCTCTGCAATGGTGGGGGGTGGGGGGCACCCAAAGGTGCTGCTCCGGAGCCTCCGGACCTGGGGAGGGAAAATTGGGGGATGGGGAGGGGTTAAACAGAGTTTGGGGGGCACTCCCAGCACCCCCAGAACCCTGGGACACCCCAAATCCCAGTGGGGGACACCCCAAATCCCAGTGGGGGACACCCCAGCCTGGGGAGCTCCAGAGTGTCCCAGGGGGTTCTGGAGGTCCCAGGGTGTCCAGGGGGGGTCCTGGGGGTCTCAGGTGTGTCCCCAGGTGTCCCAGGGCTGTCCCAGTGATGTCCCAGGTGTGTCCCCAGGTGTCCCACGGCTGCCCCAGTAATGTCCCAGTGATGTCCTGGGGGTCCCAGGGCTGTCCCAGGGCTGTCCCCAGGTGTCCCCAGGTGTCCCAGTGATGTCCCAGGTGTGTCCCCAGGTGTCCCACGGCTGCCCCAGTGATGTCCCAGTGATGTCCCAGTGATGTCCCAGTGATGTCCCAGTGATGTCCTGGGGGTCCCAGTGATGTCCCAGGTGTGTCCCCAGGTGTCCCAGGGCTGTCCCAGCGATGTCCCGGGGGTCCCGGGGGTCCCGGGGGTCTCACCAGGCTCAGTAGGGCCGGTTGGCGTCTTTGGGCCTCTTGAGCTGCACCTTGAGCCGCTTCATCCCGATCTGGAAACCGTTCATGGCCTGGATGGCGGCCTGGGCGCTCGCGGGGTTGTCAAAGCTCACGAAGCCTGGGGGACAGAGGGGACATTGGGGACATTGGGGACAGAGGGGACATTGGGGACATTGGGGACAGAGGGGACATTGGGGACATTGGGGACATTGGGGACAATGGGGACATTGGGGACATTGGGGACATTGGGAACATCAGGTAATGGTGTCCCCGGCCATGATGTCACCAAGTGCTGATCATGGCACTGCCACCCCCGTCCTTGCTGTCCCTCCTTGTCCCCCCATATCCCCATTTCCCACATCCCCTATCCCATACCCCAATGTCCCCAATGTCCCCAATATCCTCAATGTCCCCAATATCTCCGTGTCCCCCTATTCCCAATATTCCCAATGTCCCAGTGTCCCCATATCCCCCATTCCATATCCCATTATCCCTGATGTCCCTGATGTCCCCAATGTCCCCAACATCCCCATAACCCCTGATGTCCCTGATGTCCCCATTATCCTCAATGTCCCCATTATCCCCAGTGTCCCCATTGTCCCCAGTGTCCCCATTGTCCCCAATGTTCCCAGTGTCCCCATTATCTTCAATGTCCCCAATGTCCCCATTACCCCTGATGTCCCCATTATCCCCAATGTCCCCATGTCCCCATTGTCCCCATTGTCCCCATTATCCCCATTGTCCCCGTGTCCCCATTGTCCCCATTATCCCCATTGTCCCCATTGTCCCCGTGTCCCCATTGTCCCCATTGTCCCCATTATCCCCATTGTCCCCGTGTCCCCGTGTCCCCAATGTCCCCATTGTCCCCATTGCCCCCATTGTCCCCATTGTCCCCAATGTCCCCGTGTCCCCGTGTCCCCGTGTCCCTACCGAAGCACTTGCTCTGGTTGGTGGCCCTGTCCACGAAGACCTTGGCGGAGATGACGTTGCCGAAGGGGAGGAACATCTGCAGGATCTCGGTGTCGGCGAACTCCTGGGGCAGGTGGTAGATGAAGATGTTACAGCCCTCGGGGCCTGCGGAGGGAGCGGGTCACACCTGGGACAGCGTCCCCACAACCGGCACGGCACCCCAAAACCGGGGATGGCACCCCACAACCGGGCACGGCACCCCAAAAACGGGCACGGCACCCCAAAAAACGGGTATGGCACCCCAAAACCGGGCACGGCACCCCAAAAAACGGGCACGGCACCCCAAAACAGGGGACGGCACCCCAAAAACGGGGATGGCACCCCAAAACCGGGCACGGCACCCCACAACCGGGCACGGCACCCCACAACCGGCACGGCACCCCAAAAAACGGGCACGGCACCCCAAAAACGGGGATGGCACCCCAAAAACGGGGATGGCACCCCAAAAAACGGGGATGGCACCCCAAACCGGGGACGGCACCACAAAAAACGGGCACGGCACCCCAAAAACAGGGATGGCACCCCAAAAAACGGGGATGGCACCCCAAAAACAGGGATGGCACCCCAAAAACGGGGCTGGCACCCCAAACCTGCCCAGGACCCAAAACCAGCCCGGCACTCCAAAACCGGGGCTGGCACTCAAAACCTGCCCGGCACCCCAAAACCTGTCCAGGACCCCAAAATCGGCACGGGACCCCAGAACCGGCACGGCACCCCAAATTTGGAGCTGGACCCCAAAACCAGATCTGTGAACCCAAACCAAGGCCCAGGAGCCCAAAACTGGAGCTGTGAATCCAAAACGGGACCCAGGACCCCTCTGACCCCAAAGCTGTCCCAGTGACCCCAAACACGGCCCCAGACACACCCACGGGATCCTCACCCCCCCCCCATGACACCCCAAATTCTTGGGGTTTGGAGGGGTCTGGGGATCCCATGGGGGAGGTTCGGGGGGGTCCAGGGGGGAGGCCGGGAAGGTCCTGGGATGTTCCGGGGGTCCCGGGGGGAGTCCTGGGGTTGGTCTCGGGGGTCCTGGGACATTTTGGGGGATCCCAGGGGGGTCTCGAGGGGTTTGGGGGGGGGGAGTTCGGGGGGTTTTGGGGAGTCCGCAGAGGTCTCGGAGGTCCTGGGAGGTTTTGGGGGGGCTCCCCGGGGGGTTTTAGGGGGTCCCTTGGTTTTTGGGGGGGTCCCAGGGGGGGTCTCGGGGTTTTAGGGGGTCCCTTGGTTTTTGGGGGGGTCCCAGGGGGGGTCTCGGGGTTTTAGGGGGTCCCTTGGTTTTTGGGGGTCCCAGGGGGGGTCTCACCTTCGCGCTGCTGCTGCTGCGGGGGGGGGCGGGGGGGCGAGCAGGGGTCCCGGGGGGGCGAAGGCCGGGCTGACCAGCCCATAGGCGGCCGGGTACGCGGCTGGGGGCACGGGGGGCACGGGGGTCACCCCAGTGCCACCCCAGTGCCACCCCAGTGCCACCCCAGTGCCACCCCAGTGCCACCCCAGTGCCACCCCAGTGCCATCCAGTACCCCACAACACACCCCCAGTTCCCCCCAGTCTCTCCCAGTGACCCCCAGTCCCATCAAAGCTCCCCCACTGCCCTTCTCAGTCCTCCCAGTTTCCCCCAGTGCCCTCCCAGTGTCCCCCCAGTACCCCCCAACCCCCTCCCAGTGCCCCCGGTACCCCCATGCCCTCCCAGTGCCCCCCAGTACCACACAAACCCCTCCCAGTGCCCCCCCAGTACCCCCCAACCCCCTCCCAGTGTCCCCCCAGTGCCCCCCACCCCCTCCCAGCCCCTCCCAGTGCCCCCCCAGTGCCCCCCACCCCCTCCCAGCCCGTCCCAGTGCCTCCCAGTACGCACCAGTATAGTGCTGCATGCCAGCGTACGCCTGCTGCAGGGGGTCCCCGGGGGCCGCGGGGCTCTGGGCTGGGGGCACAGGGGGGGTTAGGGGGGGGCCCGGGGGGGGCTCGGGGGGCTGGGGGGGTGGGGGGGGGTCGGGGGGCACCTGGGAAGGGGGGGACCCCCCCGGCGTAGACGGCGTCGGGGGCGGGGGGTCCCGCGGGCTGCGCGGGCACGGGGCTGTAGCCATTGACGCTCAGCGGGGCCGCGATGGCCGGGACGGGGGTGGCCGCCATGGCCGGGGGCGTGCTGGTTCCTGGGGACAGCGGGGACAACACGGTCACGGCGGGGACACGGCGGGGACACCGCGGGGACACGGCGGGGACAGACCCGGGACACCGCGGGGACACCGCGACCGTGACCCTGGAGGGCCCAGCCAGTGGTGGTTGAGTGTCCCTGTCCCATCCTTGGTGTCCCCATCCCACCCCTGGGGCCCCCCAAATTCCCGGGTGCCACCACACCCCCACATCTCCTCACGTGTCCCCCATTCCCGGTGTCCCCATGTCCCCCTCCCCTGCTGTCCCATCCACGGTGTCCCCACTGCACCCAGATGTCCCCAACTCCACTGTTTGTCATCCCAGGTGTCCCTCCCCACTGTCCCCCACCCCTGGTGTCCCCCATTCCCGTGTCCCACTCCCAGTGCCCCCCGTCCCCAGTGTCCCCATCCCAATGTCCCCCATCCCCTCTCCTCGGTCCCCCCTGTCCCCGCTGTCCCCTCATCCTCCCTGTCCCCCCTGTCCCCCCTCTCCCCGTGTCGCCGCTGTGGCCGTTACCTGAGGAGGGTGGCAGGGGGGTGGCGATGAGCCCGTTGGGGTTGACCGTGCCCATGTGCTGCATCTGCACGGCCATGGTGGCCATGGGGCTGAGGTAGGCCGAGTGCGCGGCCACCAGGGCCGCCTGCTGCTGCATCAGCTGTGGGGACACGCCTGGCACCGCGCGGCCACCGCGGCCACCACCGCGGCCACCACCGCGGCCACCGCCGCCCCCAGCGCCACCACCGCCCCCAACCCTGGGACATGGGACAGCATGGCCCCATGGGTGTCACCCCAGTGTCACATCTCCCCATGGGTGTCACCCCAGTGCCACCAACCCTGGGGTCACAGCCTGCCCTGGATGTCCCATCACAGGATTTGGGACTGTCACCTCCCCATGGGTGTCACCCCAGTGCCCATCCCCTCCCATCCCCCAACACCCCACAGCTACCATCCCAAACACCTCAGGCTGGATTTTGGGGGGGTCCCATCCCCTTCCCCTTGATCCTCCCAGTGCTCCCAGTCCCTCCCAGTGTCCCCAGTGTCCCCAGTGCCCCCATTGTCCCCAGTGTCCCCAGTGCCCCCAATGCCCCAGTGCCCCCAGTCCCTCCCAGTGTCCCCAGTGCCCCAGTGTCCCCAGTGTCCCCAGTCCCTCCCAGTGTCCCCATGTCCCCAGTGTCCCCAGTGTCCCCAGTCCCTCCCAGTCTCCCCAGTGCCCCCAGTCCCTCCCAGTGTCCCCAGTGTCCCCAGTGTCCCCAGTCCCTCCCAGTGTCCCCAGTGTCCCCAGTGTCCCCAGTGTCCCCAGTGTCCCCAGTCCCTCCCAGTCTCCCCAGTGCCCCCAGTCCCTCCCAGTGTCCCCAGTGTCCCCAGTGTCCCCAGTCCCTCCCAGTGTCCCCAGTGTCCCCAGTGTCCCCAGTGTCCCCAGTGCCCCCAGTCCCTCCCAGTGTCCCCAGTCCCTCACAGTGTCCCCAGTGTCCCCAGTCCCTCCCAGTGTCCCCAGTGCCCCCAGTGTCCCCAGTGTCCCCATTGTCCCCAGTGTCCCCAGTGTCCCCAGTCCCTCCCAGTGCTCCCAGTGTCCCCAGTGTCCCCAGTGTCCCCAGTGCTCCCAGTGTCCCCAGTCTCCCCAGTGTCCCCAGTCCCTCCCAGTGTCCCCAGTGTCCCCAGTGTCCCCAGTGTCCCCAGTGTCCCCAGTGTCCCCAGTGTCCCGTACCGCCTGCGTGTAGGCGCTGTAGGCTCCGAACTGGAGGGCGATGGGGCTGAACATTCCCAGCTGAGTCGCCACCTGCTGCATCCGCCGCAGCCCCCGCTCCTTCTCCGTGTCCGCGAACTTCACCACCAGGCTGGACGAGGCTCCCTGGGGACACAGCGGCCACCGCGGTCACTGCGGTCACTCATGGTCACTGCGGTCACTGCGGTCACTGCGGTCACTGCGGTCACTGCGGTCACCGCGGTCACTGCGGCCACCCATGGTCACTGCGGTCACTGCGGTCACTGCGGTCACCGCGGTCACTGCGGCCACCCATGGTCACTGCGGTCACTGCGGCCACTGCGGCCACTGCGGTCACTGCGGCCACTCATGGTCACTGCGGTCACTGCGGCCACTGCGGTCACTGCAGTCACCGCGGTCACTGCGGCCACTGCGGTCACTGCGGTCACTGCGGTCACTGCGGCCACTGCGGCCACTGCGGTCACTGCGGTCACTGCAGTCACCGCGGTCACTGCGGCCACTGCGGTCACTGCAGTCACCGCGGTCACTGCGGCCACTGCGGCCACTGCGGTCACTGCGGTCACTGCAGTCACCGCGGTCACTGCGGCCACTGCGGTCACTGCGGTCACCGCGGTCACTGTGGTCACTGTGGTCACTCATGGTCACTGCGGTCACCGCGGTCACTGCGGCCACCCATGGTCACTGCGGCCACTGCGGTCACTGCGGTCACTCATGGTCACTGCGGCCACTGCGGTCACTGCGGCCAGTGCGGTCACTCATGGTCACTGCGGTCACTGCGGTCATTGTGGTCACTCACGGTCACTCACAGTCACTGGTGGTCACTCATGGTCACTCGTGGTCATGGTCACTCACGGTCACTCGTGGTCACTCGTGGTCACTCGTGGTCATGGTCACGGTCACTCGTGGTCACTCGCGGTCACTCGTGGTCACTCGCGGTCATTTAGGGTCACGGGTGGGAGCGGTGATGGTTGGGTTGTGATGGGTGAGGAGGATGGTGGAGGTGACAAGGGAGGGGATGAAGAAGATGAGGATGAGGAGGATGGTGGGGACAGTGGTGAGGATGATGAAGGGGATGATGGTGGGGTGATGGTGAGGATGATGATGGTGGGATGATGGTGGGATGATGATGGGGATGATGGTGGGGTGATGGTGAGGATGATGATGGGATGATGAAGAGGATGGTGGGGATGGGTGGGGATGGGTGGGGATGATGAGGAGAATGATAAAGGGATGACAAAGGACAGGAAGAGGATGATGAAGATGACAATGACGAGGACAATGAAGGGGATGACAAAGGGGACAATGAAGGGGACAATGAAGGGGACAATGACGAGGATGCTGGAGGTGTCAGCGCAGGGGGTGATGATGCTGAGGATGGTGATGGGGTGATGAAGGTGATGAAGGTGACGAAGGTGACACCACAGGTGACAGCGCCCAGGACGGTCCCTACCGGCAGCGTGCGGCTCCCGTGCAGGGCGGCGATGGCGGCCTGGGCCTCTGCGTGGCTCTGGAACTTGACGAAGGCGCAGCCTGGGGACATTGGGGACATCGGGGACATTGGGGACATTGGGGACATCAGGGACATCGGGGACATTGGGGACATCAGAGGCATTTGGGACATTTGGGACATCGGCCCCGTGGCAGCTCCAGGGGGGTCCCACAGCACCCTCTCCACCCCCATCACCCCATGGACCCCTCCAGTGACCCCAATGTCCCCGATGTCCCCAATGTCCCCAGCTCCAGTGACCCCATTAACCCCATCCCTGCCGTGTTCCCTCCAAACCCCATCCCTGCCCTGCTGATCTCCCCCTGCCCACCCTGGGGACCCCGGGGGGACCCCCCATGGAGCCCTGCGGTGACATCTCGGGGTGTCCCCAGGTGACAAGGGCCCTGCGGTGACACCTCGGGGTGTCCCCAGGTGACAAGGGCCCTGCGGTGACACCTCGGGGTGTCCCCGTGTCCCACCTTTGCTGGTGCCGTCCGGGCCCCGCAGCACCGTGCACTCGTCGATGGTGCCGAAGGGCTCGAACATTTTCCGCACGTCCTCGTCCGCCTGCTGCTTGCTGAGCATCCCCACGAACAGCTTCCGGTCCTCTGCGGGGACAGCGGGTGGCACCGGGCACGGGCACGGGGACATGGGGACACGGGGACACGGGCATGGGGACACGGGCATGGGGACACGGGCATGGGGACACGGGCATGGGGACATGGGGACACGGGGACATGGGGACACGGGCATGGGGACATGGGGACACGGGCATGGGGACACGGGCATGGGGACACGGGCACGGGGACACGGACATGGGGACACGGGTATGGGGACACGGACACGGGGACACGGACATGGGGACACGGACATGGGGACACGGGCACGGGGACACGGGGACACGGGCATGGGGACACGGGCACGGGGACACGGGCATGGGGACACGGGGACACGGGCCTGGGGACACGGGCACGGGGACACGGGCATGGGGACACGGGCATGGGGACACGGGGACACGGGCATGGGGACACGGGCATGGGGACACGGGCATGGGGACACGGACACGGGGACACGGACATGGGGACACGGACATGGGGACACGGACATGGGGACACGGGCACGGGGACACGGGGACACGGGCATGGGGACACGGGCACGGGGACACGGGCATGGGGACACGGGGACACGGGCCTGGGGACACGGGCATGGGGACACGGGGACACGGGCATGGGGACACGGGCATGGGGACACGGGCATGGGGACACGGGCATGGGGACATGGGGACATGGGGACACGGGCATGGGGACACGGGGACACGGGTATGGGGACATGGGGACACGGGCACGGGGACAGCGGGTGGCACCGGACACGGGGACACGGACATGGGGACACGGGCATGGGACACCGTGTGACACCGGGACATGGGCATGGGGACACTGCAGGTGCCACTGGGACACGGACACGGGGACACGGGCATGGGGACATCGTGTGACACCAGGACATGGGCATGAGGACACAGGCATGGGACATGGCCATGGGGACACCGTGGGTGGCACCGGGACATGGGCATGGGGACACTGCAGGTGCCACTGGGACACGGGCATGGGGACAGCGGGTGGCACCAGACACGGGGACACGGGCATGGGGACATCGTGTGGCACCAGGACACGGGCACTGGACATGGTGGGTGGCACTGGGACACTGCCAGGGGACACGGGCAAGGGGACACCGTGGATGGCACTGGGACACCGGCATGGGGACACCACGGGTGGCACCGGGACACGGGGACAGCGCCACACAGAGGGGTGTGACACTCCAGGAAGGATGGGGATGGGAACAGGGTGACAACTCCTGGGAACGGGGACATGGAGGGACAGCCCGGGCCAGGGACAGCCACCCTGGGCATGGGGACAGATGTGGGGTGGCCCTGGGGTGATTTGGGGACACCGGGGTTTGGGGACAGGGAAGGGTAGGGTGAGGCTGGGGGGATGGAGGTGTTGGGAGACTTTGGGGGATTTGGGGGGTGATTTGGGGGGATTTGGGGGAGGGATTTTGGGGTTTTTTGGGGGGATTTTGGGTTTTTTGGGGAGGGATTTTGGGGTTTTTTGGGGGGGATTTTGGGGAGGGATTTTGGGGTTGATTTGGGGTTTTTGGGGAGGGATTTGGGGGTTTTTGGGGGGGATTTTGGGGAGGGATTTTGGGGTTTTTGGGGAGGGATTTTGGGGGTTTTTTGGGGGGATTTTGGGAAGGGATATTGGGGTTTTTGGGGAGGGATTTTGGGGTTGATTTGGGGTATTTGGGGAGGGATTTGGGGGGTTTTTTGGGGGGATTTTGGGGAGGGATTTTGAGGTTGATTTGGGGTATTTGGGGAGGGATTTGGGGGGTTTTTTGGGGGGATTTTGGGGTTTTGGGGGGCGGTACCTCCTCGGCTCTCACTGTCCGCCGGCTTCACCTGGATGGGCCGGTTCATCTGGGGGGGGAACACGAGGGGGGGGGGGTTGGGGACACAGAGACCCCCCCCCCCGAGACCCCCCCATGGTCCATCCAGCCCCTCCCCCACGCCCCTCAGAGGGTCCCACCCCCCACGCCCCAAAGATGCTCCGGTCGCCATGGCAACGCCGGGCCTGCATCCCGTTCCCTGGCAACGGGAGCCGCTGCCCTGGGGGGGGGGAGGGGGGGCCGCGTTAATGAGCCCCCCTCCCCCCCCCCGCCTTAATTAGGGGGGGATGGACCCTCCCCCACCCCCTCCCCCACCCCCCCCCCCCATCCCGGAACCCCCAGAGGAAAGGGGCGGGGGGGGGGGGGGGGGAGGGGAGGGCGCAGATGCGCGGTTGCCATGGCAACGGCCGGCTCCGCTCCATGGCAACCGCCCACTCATCCCCAATTTACCCATCGCCGTTGCCTGGCAACGCCGCTGACGTCACCAGCGCTCGCGATAAACAATGACGGGGATGGGGAGGGGCGGGGATGGAGATTTGGGGAAGGGGGGACCCCCCCATCCCCTCCCCCACCCACCCCCCCCAAGGCCCGGTGTGACCCCGCCCCTCCCCCCAACCCCCAGGGGAACAGAGGGGGGGTGGGGGAGGGGCGGCTGTGGGGATTTGGGGGGAATTTGGGATGCGGGGGGGGGGGGGGGTGTTTAGGGGGAGGGGCGGGTCCATCCCCGGCTGACCCCGGGCGGTTCCTTTCGCTGCCGAAAGCGAAGGTGCCCCCCCCCGAACCCCCCCGAATCCCCCCGAACCCTCCCCGAACCCTCCCCGAACCCCCCCGAACCCTCCCGAACCCCCCCGGCCCAGATGGCGCTGGAAATGCCCCCCCCGGGTTAATCCCCCCCTAATCCCCCTCCCCCCCCCCCCCCGGATCAGCCCCGGCCCCAGCGGGGGGGGGGGGGCACAACCCCCCCCCCCAACCCCCCCAAACCACCCCGGGACCCCCCCCGGGGTCAGCGCAGCTCGGGGGGGTTCATCCCCCTCCCCCCCCCCCCCCTCCCCAAAATTCCCAGCGCTGTGCGGGAGCCGCCTCCAACCCCCCCCCCCACCCCCCCCAAAACCCAAACCCATCCCCCCCCCCCACCCCCCCCTCCCCAAATCCCCCCGGGATTTACGGCCCCAAATCCCGGGATTATCCCGGCCAAGCCAAATCCCCCCCGGGCCTGGCGGGACACGCGCGGAGCCCTCGGGGGGAGACGGGGGGGGGGGGGGGGGAGAGCCCCGAGCCCCCTCCCCACCCCAGGGACCCCAAAACTGACCCCTCCCCCCATCCCGCTCCGGGGACCCCCCAAATCCTCCCCAGGAAACCTCGAACCCCACCCCCCCCCAAAAATCAGGATGGGGGGAGGGAATGGGAGATGGGGACCCCCCCCCCCCCAAAAATAAATTGGGGGGTGGGGGTGGGGAGCACCTGCACCCCCAGACCCCCCCCCCAAACCCCCCCCCCCCCTCCCCCCATCCCGGGCTTTGTTGTCTCCGTGCCCGCCTGGCAGCGCTTCATTAGCGCCAGGCCCTCATTAGCGGCACTAATTAAACACCCACAGATGTTCGGGGGCGCCCCTACCCCCCCCCCAAAAAATCCCCCCAAAATCCCCCCCCTCAGTGGGGTCCGGGGTGGTCCTAAAAAGGGGGGTGGGGGTGATTTCAGGGGTGATTTTTGGGGGAGTTCTCAGAGTGACTTTTGGGGTTTCTGGGTGGTTTTTAGGGGGTTTAGGGGTGATTTTGGGGGTCTGAGGGGCAATTTTGGGGGATTTAAGGGCGATTTTTGGGGTTTCAGGTGATTTTTGGGAGGTTTCAGGGTGATTTTTAGGGGGCTTAGTGGTGATTTTGGGGGGTTTATGGGTTATTTCTGGGGTTTCAGGTGATTTTTGGAGGGTTTATGGGTGATTTTTGGGGTTTCAGGGTGATTTTTTGGGGTTTAATGGTGATTTTTTGGGGGCTTTATGGGTGATTTTTGGGGTGTCACGGCTCGGGGTCTCACGGGGGGGTTTTGGGGTGCCCCGGGGGGGGTCCCCACGCCCCCCACTCACCCCCGGGAGGGTTTTCTGCTCGTGCAGGGCGCTCTGGGCCTTCAGGGCCGACTCGCGGGCGCAGTAGGTCAGGAAGGCGCATCCTGGGGGGGAGGGGAGGGAAAAAAAGGGGTCAGGGGGTGCGGGGGGGACACGGGGCGGACCCCCAGGGTGTCCCCACCCCCAGCCCCAGGTGACACTGAGGGTCTGGAGCGCCCCAAAAGTAGCCGGAACCCCCAGAGACCCCAAATCCCCCCCAGAGACCCCAAATCCCACCCAGAGACCCCAAATCCCACCCCAGAGACCCCAAATCCCCCCATAGAGACCCCAAATCCCCCCAGAACTTTCAGGCCCCCCAGAGCCCCCAGACCCCCGTTTTGGGCCCCTCCCTCCAGGGGATGGGGACAGGGAGGGGTCCCCAAAATCCCTGGGGTGGGGGAGGGGGGGTCAGACCCCCCCTCCTGCCCTGGGGGGTCCTGGGGACCCCGAGACCCCCCCCAGTTCCGGTGTCCATCGGGGCACAGTCGGCGCTCGGGGTTTGGGGGTCCCTGCCTTGGGGACAGTGTCACTGTCACTGTCACTGTCACTGTCACTGTCACCGCCGGCTGTGCCACCCCCAGGGACACCCAGAGCCGGTGTCACCCCCAGGGCCACACCGGGTGACCACGTGACACCCCCAGGACGGATACAACACCCCAAAACAACACCCAGAGCCGGTGTCACCCTCACAGGGACCCACGGGGTGACCACGTGACACCACAACAGCCGCCTGACACCCCGGAACAACACCCTGAGAACACCCTGACACCCCAAAACAACACCCAAAACAACACCCTGACACCCTAACAGCCGCCCGACACCCCAAAACAACACCCAAAACAACACCCTGACACCCTAACAGCCGCCCGACACCCCAAAACAACACCTGGCACCCGCCTGGCACCACAGCTGGACACAACAGCCCAACAACAACACCCCAACAATGACACCCTGCACTCACCCAACCCCACAACAGCCGGACACAACACCCCAGTACCACACCCCACACCTGACACAACCCCTGCACGGCCCCGTGACCCCACAGCCGCCCCCAGCACCGGGGTACAACACCCTGAAACGGGGTAGCCAGGCTGGGCTGGGGGGGCTGTGGCTGTTCCTGGTGCCCAGGGCTGTACCTGGGGCTGTTCCTGGTACCTCTGGCTGTACCCAGGGCTGTTCCTGGTACCTCTGGCTGTACCCAGGGCTGTTCCTGGTACCCTCGGTTGTACCCGGGGCTGTTCCCAGTGCCCAGGGCTGTTCCTGGGGCTGTTCCCGGTACCCAGGGCCTGTGGCTGTAGCTTGAGCTGTGGGTGTTGCTCAAGGCCTTCGGCTGTACTGGGGCTGTTCCTGGGGCTGTTCCAGTGCCCTCGGTTGTACCCGGGGCCTGTTCCCAGTACCGTGTGTGGGGCTGTTCCCAGTACAGGAGGTTGGATGTGGAGTGGTTCCAGTTACCGGGGGCTGTTCCCGGTGCCGGGGCCCTCGGTTGTACCGGGGGTTGTTTGTGGGGCTGTTCCCGGTACCCCAGGCCGTGTCACGGGGCTGCTCCTGGTGACAGCGGCTGTTCCCGGTACCGGGGGTTGTTTGTGGGGCTGTTCCCATTCCCGGGGCTGTTCCCAGTCCCGGGGCCACATCCTGGGGCCATTTCCGGTACCGGGGGCTGTTTATGGGGCTGTTCCCGGTACCGGGGCTGTGTCACGGGGCCATTCCCGCTGCTGGGAGCTGTTCCCGGTACCGGGAGCTGTTCCTGGTGCTGGAGGCCGCGGCACGGGGCTGTTCCCGGTACCGGGGGCTGTTCCCGGTACCAGAGGCCACATCCCGGGGCCATTCCCGGTACCGGGGGCCGTACCCGGGGCTGTTCCCGGTACTGGGAGCCAGATCACAAGGCCGCTCCCGGTACCGGGGGCTGTTCCCAGTATCGGGGCTGTATCCCGGGGCTGATCCCGCTATTTGGGGCCATTCCCGGTACCGAGGGCCAAATCCCGGGGCTGTTTCTCATCCCGGGAGCTGTTCCTGGTACTGGGAGCCACATCACGAGGCCATTCCGGGTACTGGGGCTGCTCCCGGTACCGGGGGCCGAATCCCGGGGCTGATCCCGGTACCGAGGGCTGATCCCAAAACCAGGGGCCACATCCTGGGGCTGATCCCGGTACCGGGGGCCGCTCCCGGTACCAGGGGCCGAATCCCGGGGCTGTCCCGGTGCTCGTGCCCCGCACCCATCCCCGCTGCCAGGGGCCGTGCCCGCTGCCCCTGCCTCATTCCCGCTGCCCGTTCCCGTAGCCCAGGGCCCTTCCCTTTCCCCATTCCCGGTTCCCGGTTCCGGTACCTTTGTGCATGCCGGTGTACTTGTCCTTGATGACGGTGAGCTCGTAGATTTTCCCGAATTGCTCAAAAATCGGTTTCAGGTCCTTCTCCTCCAGGTGCCGCGGGATCTGCCCCACGAAGAGTTTGATGGCGTCGGGCTCCTTCATGGGGCCGCCGGGGGGTCCCCGGGCCCCGGGGCCGCTCCCGCTCCCCGCTATCACCGCCCGGGCTCGGCTCCCGGTGCTCCCGGCGGTGCCCGGTGCCCCGGCGCACACAAAGGACGAGGCGGCCCCGGGGCTCGGCTCGGCTCCGGGGACGGGGCGCGGCGGGGCGGGGGCAGCTCTGCCCGGGGGGCGGCGCTCCCGGCGCTCCCGGTGCGTCCCGGCCGTTTCCCGGGTGCTGCTCCCCAAAATCCCGGTGGATGCTGCGAGCGCCCGCCCCGCCGGTACCGCCCCGGTGGCCTCGGGGAGGGTCCCGGTACCGGGCGGGGGGCGGGGGGAGCTCAATGCCCGGTTCGGTCCATGGCGGCCGCGGCGGCCGCCGGTCCCCGAGAGCCCCGGTGGTGACCGAGCCCCCCCGCCCGCTGGGGCAGCGGCACCGGGTACCGGGTACCGGCACCGGGATCGGCACCGGGATCGGCTTTTCTTGCCCGGTTGGGGCCGCCCCGCCCCGCCCCGCCCGGTGCTGATGTCAGAGCGGCACCGGGGACCGGCACCGGCGACGACACCGGGGCCTGGGGAGCGGGACCAGGGACGGAGAAGCGGGGATCGGCACCGGGAACCGGGAACCGGGCACCGGCACCGTCTGTGGGGCACGGGGTTCTGGCTGCCGGGCACCGGCACCGGAGACAACAGCGGGAGCCGCAGACCGGCACCGGGCACCGGGGATGGGGCTCTGGGAACCGGCTACCGGGCCCGGGGACCGGCAACCGAGCAGCGGCACCGGATAACGGGAGCGGCACCGCCTGTGGGGCGCCGGGCGGCGGCGACAACGGCGGGACTGAGAACGGGGAGGGGAGAGGGAGGGCTCGGAACCGGGAACCGGCACCAACAGCGGGACCGGCACCGGGACGGGCCCCGGGATCTGGCACCGGGCTCCGGTACCGGCCCCGCCCGGGCCCGGGGGGGGTTGGGGGGGGGGGGGGGGGGTCGGGGATGTTTTGGGGAGGGGGCGGGGCCGCGCGCACGCGCGGGAGGGGCGGGGGGGGGGGGAGGGGAGGGCCCGGTGTCCGCCCACGCGGGTCCCCTCCCCCCCCCCCCCCGCGTGTCGCTGTCGCCTCCCGGTGCTGTCCCCGGTGCTGAACTCAGCCCCGACCCCTCCCCTCCCGTGTCACCCCCTGGGTGTCCCGGTGTCCCCAGCCCGGTGCCACCCCTCAGTGTCACCCCCTCGGTGTCCCCAGGCCGGTGCCACCCCTCAGTGTCACCCCACCTTGTGTCCCGGTGTCCCCAGCCCGGTGTCACCCCTCAGTGTCACCCCACCTTGTGTCCCGGTGTCCCCAGCCCGGTGTCACCCCTCAGTGTCACCCCACCTTGTGTCCCGGTGTCCCCAGGCCGGTGTCACCCCCCTCCGAGTGCCGGTGCCACCCCCCAGTGTCCCCCCCCCCCCCCCCGCTCCGTGTCACCTCCTTTCATGTCCTGGTGTCCCCACCCGTGTCCCCAAGTTGTCATGGCAACGAGGTGGCACCGCCAGAGTCCCCCCAACCCCCAGGGGTCACACCTGGGGGGACACGGAGGGGTGGCTTTGGGGACACCCACGGTGACCCTCAGGTGGGTGCCACCCCCTCCCCCAATAATTCACTCCAAACACCCGAATTTGTGTCCTAAAAATTCCATTTTTTTTTTCCACCGTGGGAAAACTCCCGTGGGATTTCTTCCCAAAATCCTGAAGCTCCCAAAACTCTTGAGAATCCCTCAAATTCTTTGAGACCCCCCCCCCAAAAAAAATCCTGCAATCCCCCCCCCCAAATCCTGGGACTCCCCCAAATCCTGATCCCCCTTTTCTGGATCCTGGAGTTCCCCACAGGTGAGGGGGGCGGGTCCCCCCCAAAATCCATCCTGGGGACCCCAAACCCATTCTGGGGATGCCCCCGGGATTTGGGGGTTCAAGGGAGGGTCCCGGGGGTCTCACAGGAATCCCACAGCCCCCCAGAAACCTCTGAGACCCCCCCCCCCCACCCCAAAATTCCACTGAACCCCCTTTTCCAGGGAGCTGCTGGAACTGGAGCTCCCCACGGGTGAGGGGGATCCTAAATGGGGGAGACAGCCCCAAAAATCCATCCTGGGGACCCCAAACCCACCCCAGGGACCCCAAATCCACCCTGAGGACCCCCCTGGAGCAGAGTGGGGCTCAGGAGAACCCCAAAATCCTGCTCTGGGTACCCAGAGCTGTCCTGGAGTTCCTCAGAGGTGAGGAGGGGGAGAACAACCCCAAACCCACCCCAGGGACCCCAAGCCCACCCCAGGGACCCCAAATCCACCCCAGGGACCCCAAGCCCACCCCAGGGACCCCCCTGGACCAGAGTGGGGCTCAGGGGAATTTGGGGGGGGGGCTCAGGACAACCCAAAATTCCTGAGGTGCTGCTCTGGGAACTGAGCGATGTCTGGGAGCTCCCCACAGGTGAGAGGGGGAAGGAAAACGACCCCAAATCTTTCCAGGGGGGCTCAAATCCATTCTGGGGACCCCAAATCCATTCTGGGGACCCCAAAGCCCTCAGGGGGGGGACCCCAAACCCCTCGGGGGGGGGGGTCAGAGGAGCCGCTCCCGGCTGCTCTCCAGCTGCTGCCGCTGCTGCTCCTGCCAGTGCCGGAACCGTTTGGTTTTGGGGCGCATGAACTGCACCACATCCATGGGCACCCTCACCGTGTCCAGCCCGTTCACCTGGCACCCCAAAAAACACCTCAGTCACCCCAAAAAAACACCCCAAAAACAGCCCCGGGGCACCACATCCATGGGCACCCTCACCGTGTCCAGCCCGTTCACCTGGCACCCCCAAAAAACACCACTGGTCACCCAAAAAATCCCCAAAACAGCCCCGGGGCACCCCAAAAAAACCACCCCAAAAACAGCCCCGGGGCACCACATCCATGGGCACCCTCACCGTGTCCAGCCCGTTCACCTGGCACCCCAAAAACACCTCAGTCACCCCAAAAAAACACCCCAAAAATACCCCAAAAACAGCCCCAGGCACCCCAAAACCAGCCCCGGCCACCCCAAAAAAACACCCCAAAAACAGCCCCGGGGCACCCCAAAAAAACCACCCCAACACCAGCCCTGGGCATCCCCAAAACCACCCGAAAACCAGCCCTGGTCGCCCAAAAATATCCCAAAACCAGCCCTGGGCACCCCAAAACCAGCCCTGGGCACCCCAAAACCACCCCGAAAACAGCCCTGGTCGCCCAAAAATATCCCAAAACCAGCCCTGGGCACCCCAAAACCAGCCCTGGGCACCCCAAAACCACCCCAAAACCAGCCCTGGGCACCCCAAAACCAGCCCTGGGCACCCCAAACACGCCCAGGGTCACCCCAAACCCCAGGACAGCCCAGGGTCCCCAGCTGGAGGGAGAAGGGGAAATGGGGAGGAGAGAGGGGGGGAAGGACAGGGGGGAAATGGGCAGGAAGGGGGGCAGGGTCCCCCCTGTCCGTGTGTCCCCCCCTGTGCCCGTGTCCGTGTGTCCCTGTCCCCTCACCGTGACGTCACACCAGAAGTGTCCCCAGCGCGTGATGGGCTCCGGGGGCAGGCGCAGGGCGTGGGGGGGCACGAACACCCCGAGCTGGGAACAGGAATGGCCCCAAAAATCCTGGGATGGCACCCCAAAAATCCTGGGGGGTCACCCCAAACATCCTGGGGGTCACCCCAAATCCTGGGGGTCACCCCAAACCCGGGGGGTCACCCCCAATCCTGGGGGGTCACCCCAAACCCCTGGGAATGACCCCAAATCCAGGGAGTGACCCCAAAACCCAGGAACGACCCCAAATCCCAGGAATGGCCCCGAATCCCAGGAGTGACCCCAAATCCCTGGAATAACCCAAAAATCCAGGAATGACCCCAAACCAGGGAATGACCCCAAATCCTATAAAATGTCCCCAAATCCTATAGAATGACCCCAAAATCCTAGAGAATGAGCCAAAATCCTACAGAATGTCCCAAAATCCTACACAATGACCCAAATCCTACAGAATGACCCCAAATCCTACAGAATGACCCAAAATCCTACAGAAGGACCCCAAATCCTACAGAATGACCCCAAAATCCTACAGAATGACCCCAAATCCTACAGAATGACCCCAAAATCCTACAGAATGTCCTCAAATCCTATAAAATGTCCCAAAATCCTACAGAATGACCCAAATCCTATAAAATGTCCCAAAATCCTACAGAATGACCCCAAATCCTATAAAATGTCCCAAAATCCTACAGAATGACCCCAAATCCTATAAAATGTCCCAAAATCCAACAGAATGACCCCAAATCCCAGGAGCAGGGCTGGCCTTGAGCCCCCCCCAAACCCTCGGGGAATGACCCCAAACTTTTGGGGTCCTGGTTTGGGAATGCCCCAATGCCCAAAATCACAGATTGACCCCAAAATCCTATAAAACGTCCCCAAACCCTATAAAATGTCCCAAAATCCTAGAGAATGACCCAAAATCCAACAGAATGGCCCCAAATCCTACAGAATGACCCCAAATCCTATAAAATGTCCCAAATCCTACAGAATGACCCCAAATCCTAGAAAATTACCCCAAAATCCTACAGAATGTCCTCAAAATCCTATGGAATGATCCAAAATCCTATAAAATGTCCCAAAATCCTACAGAATGACCCCAAAATCCTAGAGAATGTCCCAAAATCTTACAGAATGTCCTCAAATCCTGCAGAATGACCCCAAAATCCTACAGAATGACCCCAAATCCCACAGGATGTCCCCAAAATCCTATAGAATGATCCAAAATCCTACAGAATGACCCAAAATCCAACAGAATGACCCCAAATCCTATAAAATGTCCCAAAATCCTACACAATGACCCAAAATCCAACAGAATGACCCCAAATCCCAGGAGCAGGGCTGACCTTGAGCCCCCCCCAAACCCTCGGGGAATGACCCCAAACTTTTGGGGTCCTGATTTGGAAATGCCCCAATGCCCAAAATCACAGATTGACCCCAAATCCTATAAAACGTCCCCAAACCCTATAAATTGTCCCCAAAATCCTAGAGAATGACCCCAAAATCCTAGAAAATTACCCTAAAATCCTACAGAATGACCCCAAATCCTACAGAATGACCCCAAATCCTATAAAATGTCCCAAAATCCTACAGAATGACCCCAAATCCCAGGGCCTTGAGCCCCCCCCAAACCCTCGGGGAATGACCCCAAACTTTTGGGGTCCTGGTTTGGGAATGCCCCAATGCCCAAAATCACAGATTGACCCCAAAATCCTATAAAACGTCCCCAAACCCTATAAAATGTTCCCCAAATCCTAGAGAATGACCCCAAAATCCTATAGAATGACCCAAAATCCAACAGAATGGCCCCAAATCCTACAGAATGACCCTAAATCCTATAGAATGACCCAAAATCCTATAGAATGTCCCAAAATCCTATAGAATGACCCAAAATCCAACAGAATGGCCCCAAATCCTACAGAATGACCCCAAAATCCTATAGAATGACCCAAAATCCTAGAAAATTACCCCAAAATCCTACAGAATGACCCCAAAATCCTATAGAATGACCCAAAATCCAACAGAATGACCCCAAAATCCTATAGAATGACCCCAAATCCTACAGAATGACCCCAAATCCTACAGAATGTCCTCAAATCCTATAAAATGTCCCAAAATCCTACAGAATGACCCCAAATCCTACAGAATGACCCCAAATCCTATAAAATGTCCCAAAATCCTACAGAATGACCCCAAATCCCAGGAGCAGGGCTGGCCTTGAGCCCCCCCCAAACCCTCGGGGAATGACCCCAAACTTTTGGGGTCCTGATTTGGGAATGCCCCAATGCCCAAAATCACAGATTGACCCCAAATCCTATAAAACGTCCCCAAACCCTATAAAATGTTCCCCAAATCCTAGAGAATGACCCCAAAATCCTATAGAATGACCCCAAATCCTACAGAATGACCCCAAAATCCTAGAGAATGTCCCAAAATCTTACAGAATGACCCAAAATCCTACAGAATGACCCAAAATCCTAGAAAATTACCCCAAAATCCTACAGAATGACCCCAAAATCCTACAGAATGTCCCCAAATCCTATAAAATGTCCCAAAATCCTATAGAATGACCCAAAATCCTATAGAATGACCCAAAATCCTAGAAAATTACCCCAAATCCTACAGAATGACCCAAAATCCTACAGAATGTCCTCAAATCCTATAAAATGTCCCAAAATCCTATAAAATGTCCCAAAATCCTATAAAATGTCCCAAAATCCTATAAAATGTCCCAAAATCCTATAAAATGTCCCAAAATCCTACAGAATGACCCAAATCCCAGGGCCTTGAGCCCCCCCCAAACCCTCGGGGAATGACCCCAAACTTTTGGGGTCCTGATTTGGGAATGCCCCAATGCCCAAAATCACAGATTGACCCCAAAATCCTATAAAACGTCCCCAAACCCTATAAAATGTTCCCAAAATCCTAGAGAATGACCCCAAAATCCTACAGAATGACCCAAAATCCAACAGAATGACCCCAAATCCTATAAAACGTCCCCAAACCCTATAAAATGTTCCCAAAATCCTAGAGAATGTCCTCAAATCCTACAGAATGACCCCAAATCCTATAGAATGACCCCAAAATCCTAGAGAATGTCCCAAAATCTTACAGAATGACCCAAAATCCTACAGAATGACCCAAAATCCAACAGAATGACCCAAAATCCTACAGAATGACCCCAAATCCTATAAAATGTCCCAAAATCCTACAGAATGACCCCAAATCCCAGGAGCAGGGCTGGCCTTGAGCCCCCCCCAAACTTTTGGGGTCCTGATTTGGGAATGCCCCAATGCCCAAAATCACAGATTGACCCCAAAATCCTATAAAACGTCCCCAAACCCTATAAATTGTCCCCAAAATCCTATAAATTGTCCCCAAACGCCGCTCACGTTCTTGAGGAAGTGCCGGGCCACCAGGGCGGGGCTCAGCTCCCAGCTCACGTTGTTCTTCATCCCCACCTGGAGGCGGCAGCGCCGCAGGAATTCCAGCGTCTGCAATTTGGGATTTTATTTTTTTTTTTAGGGGAAATTTCAAGGATTTAGGGGATCTTTAACGTGCCCTAAAATATTTGGTAACAAGCCCTAAAACGTCTCGGAAGTGTGTTTTTAAAAATGAGATCCAGAATTCCTTGGGTGGTAAAATAAATTTTTTCAAAATAAAAAAAAAATTTCCGTAAAAATCCTAAAAAATACTTCGGAAAAATCCTAAAAAAAAAACCCACAAAAAATCCCCAAAAAATCTTCCCAAAATTCCCAAAAAATCCTCCCAGAATTGGGGGAATTCTCAGGATTTGGGGAATTTGGGATTGGGGGATTTGGAACTGGGGGAATTGGAATTGAGGGAATTTGGGATTTGAGGGATTTGGGGAATTTGGGATTTGGGGAATTGGGGGAATTTGGGATTGGGGGAAATTTGGGATTTGGGGAATTTGGGATTGGGGAAATTCTGGGACTGGGGGAATTTGGGATTTGAGGGATTTGGGGAATTTGGCATTTGGGAGAGTTTGGGATTTGGGGAATTCTGGGATTTGGGGGAATTTGGGAGAATTTGGGATTTGGGGAATTTGGGATTTGGGGGAATTTGGGATTTGGGGGAATTTGGGGAATTTGGGATTTGGGGGAATTTGGGGAATTTGGGATTTGGGGGAATTTGGGATTTGGGGGAATTTGGGGGATTTGGGGGAATTTGGGGGATTTGGGATTGGGGGAATTTGGGATTTGGGGGAATTGGGACTGGGGGAATTTGGGGAATTTGGGATTGGGGGAATTGGGGATTTGGGGAGTTTGGGGAATTTGGGATTGGGGAATTTGGGATTGGGGGAATTTGGGGGATTTGGAACTGGGGGAACTGGAATTGGGGGAATTTGGGATGTGAGGGATTTGGGGAATTTGGGATTGGGGGGAATTCTGGGACTGGGGGAATTTGGGATTTGAGGGATTTGGGGAATTTGGGATTGGGGGAATTTGGCATTTGGGAGAATTTGGGATTTGGGGGAATTGGGACTGGGGGAATTTGGGGAATTTGGGATTGTGGGAATTTGGGATTTGGGGGAATTTGGGGAATTTTGGGGACCCCTCTCACTTTCTGCCCACTCTGGGTCTGGGGCTCCTCCAGCTTCTCCTGCTGAGCCTGTGGGGGAAAAATGGGAAAATGGGAATTAGGGGGAAAAAATGGGATTGAGGAAAAGAAATGGAGGAAAAGGGATTGAGGAGAAGTGGGAAAAACAGGGACTGAACACCCCCAAAAAAACCCCAAAAGAGCTAAAAAAAAATCGCAAAAAAATCCCAAAAATCGCAAAAAAATCCCAAAAAAACCCAAAAAAATCCCAAAAAATTCCCAAAAAATTCCCAATAAAATCCCATTTTTTGCTGACCTGCTCCTGCTGGATCCTCTGCAGGTTCTCAGGGCTGGGGTACACGGCCCAAAAATCCCCTAAAAAAATCCCTAAAAAATCCCAAAAAAAACCCCAAAAATCGCAAAAAAATCCCAAAAAAACCCAAAAAAAATCCCAAAAAATTCCCAAAAATTCCCAAAAAAATCCCATTTTTTTGCTGACCTGTTCCTGCTGGATCCTCTGCAGGTTCTCAGGGCTGGGGTACACGGCCCAAAAATCCCCTAAAAAATCCCTAAAAAATCCCCGAAAAACCCCAAAAAATCCAAAAAAATTCCAAAAAATTCCCCAAAAACCCCCAAAAAATCCAAAAAAATTCCCAAAAAATTCCCAATAAAATCCCATTTTTTGCTGACCTGCTCCTGCTGGATCCTCTGCAGGTTCTCAGGGCTGGGATACACGGCCCAAAAATCCCCTAAAAAATTCCCAAAAAAACCCAAAAAAAATCCAAAAAAATTCCAAAAAATTCCCCAAAAAATCCCAAAAAATTCCCAAAAATTCCCCAAAAAATCCCATTTTTTGCTGACCTGCTCCTGTTGGATCCTCTGCAGGTTCTCAGGGCTGGGGTACACGGCCCAAAAATCCCCTAAAAAATCCCTAAAAAATGCCAAAAAAACCCCAAAAATCGCAAAAAAATCCCAAAAAAACCCCAAAAATCCCAAAAAATTCCCAAAAATTCCCAATAAAATCCCATTTTTTTGCTGACCTGCTCCTGCTGGATCCTCTGCAGGTTCTCAGGGCTGGGGTACACGGCCCAAAAATCCCCTAAAAAATCCCTAAAAAATCCCAAAAAACCCCCAAAAATCCCAAAAAATTCCCCAAAAAATTCCCAAAAATTCCCAAAAAAATCCCATTTTTTGCTGACCTGCTCCTGCTGGATCCTCTGCAGGTTCTCAGGGCTGGGGTACACGGCCAGCCCCTGGGGGAGGAGCCGGTTCCTGCCCAGGGCTTTGCTCACCCTCACCACGGCCCCACGGCTGCCCAGGTCTGCAGGGAAAGAGAGAAAAAAACAAACAAAAAAAAAATTCCTGGGAATGTTGGGAATTGAATGGAATGGGGTTCAAATTGTGTGGGATTGAAGAGAAATGAAAGGGAAATTCTGTGAAATTAAATTGAAATTAAATAGGGGTTCCATGGAATTAAAGTGAAATTAAATAGAAATTCTGGGAAATTAAATTGAAATTAAATAAGGATTCCATGGAATTAAAGAGAAATTCGGTGGAATTAAACAAGAATTCTGTGAAATTAAATTGAAATCAAACAGGAATTCCGTGAAATTAAATTGAAATCAAACAGGAATTCCACGGAATTAAACAGGAATTGTGTGAAATTAAATAAGAATTAAACAGGAATTCTATAGAGTTAAACTGAAATTAAATAGAAATTCCACGAAATTAAATCCAAATTAAACAGGAATTCCATGGAATTAAACAAGAATTCCGTGGAATTAAACTGAAATTCCATGGAATTAAACTGAAATTCCATGGAATTAAACTGGAATTCTGTGGAATTAAACTGAAATTCCATTAATTTAATAGAAGTTCCATGAAATTAAACAGGAATTCCATAAAATCGTTGGGTTTAGGGGTCAAAACTCAACTGGGAATGCTGGAAAAATTCCATGGTAGGGCTGGGAATGGGAGAATTCCCAGGAAGGGAATTCAGAATTCCCAAAATTTCCAGGAATTCCCAGGAATCATTGACCCTGAATGCAGAATTCCTGGGAAAAGGGTTGGGAATGCAGAAATTCCTGGAATTCCCAGATTTACTCACAATGCTCCCCAAGGAAAGAGATAAAACTGCCAAAAATGGATGGGAATGGTTTGGGAAAGGGGCTGGGAATGGAGGAATTCCTGGGAAAGGGTTGGGAATGGAGGAATTTTTGGGAAAGGGTTGGGAATGGAGGAATTCCTGGGATAAAGTGGGATGGGAATGGCCAGGAAGGGGCTGGGAATGAGGGGGGGATTCCCAGGAAAGGGCTGGGAATGCAGAATTCCCGGGAATTCTGGGGTTGATTCCCGGGCTGTGAGCTCAGGATTCCCGGGAATTCTGGGGTTGATTCCCGGGAATTCTGGGGTTGATTCCCGGGCTGTGGGCTCAGGATTCCCGGGAATTCTGGGGTTGATTCCCGGGAATTCTGGGGTTGATTCCCGGGAATTCTGGGGTTGATTCCCGGGCTGTGAGCTCAGGATTCCTGGGAATTCTGGGGTTGATTCCCGGGCTGTGAGCTCAGGATTCCCGGGAATTCTGGGGTTGATTCCCGGGAATTCTGGGGATGATTCCCGGGAATTCTGGGGTTGATTCCCGGGCTGTGAGCTCAGGATTCCCGGGAATTCTGGGGTTGATTCCCGGGAATTCTGGGGTTGATTCCCGGGCTGTGGGCTCAGGATTCCCGGGAATTCTGGGGTTGATTCCCGGGAATTCTGGGGTTGATTCCCGGGAATTGCCGGCGTTCCGGGCCGCACTCACCCTGCACGCTGCGGGTGAGCAGCAGCTCCATGTCCCCCCGGGGCTCGTGTTTGCCGTCCCGCAGCAGCCGGAACACGCGGAGCCGCCGCGGCCGCAGCCGAGCCGGGGAGCCCGAGCGCCGCAGGGGCACCGGCCACACCCGCTCCACAACCACCGTGCCCTGGGGAATGTTCCAGAACGTTCCATTGGGAATGGGGATGGGGATAACACCGGCCACACCCGCTCCACAACCACCGTGCCCTGGGGAATGTTCCAGAACGTTCCATTGGGAATGGGGATGGGGATAACACCGGCCACACCCGCTCCACAACCACCGTGCCCTGGGGAATGTTCCAGAATGTTCTAGTGTTCCCATTGGAAACAGGGATGGGGATGGGAACAGGGGGATTCGGCAGCCCCGGTGACCCCACAGACCCCATAACTGCCCCATAAACCCCCCACAGACCTCTCAGACCCCACAGAACCCCCACAGACCCCACAACGCCACTTCAGCCCCATTATCCCCTCAGACCCCATAACCTCCCCACTTTACACCCCATATCCCACAGACTCCCACGACACCCCCCCAGGATCCTATAGGACCCCCTACAAGTCCCAGACCCCATAACACCCCCACTGTACCCCCCCAGACCCTACAACCCCTCCCACAGCAGCCCCCAGACCCCATAACCGCCCCCAGATCATCCCAGACCCCACAGCCCCCCCCACAACACACCTGGGACCCCATAACTCCCTCCTAGACCCTACAACCCCCCTAGATCCCATAGCTCCCCCCCAGACCCTATAACTTCCCACTAGAGGGAGAGTTTAGGATCTGGGGGTGGCTATGGGGTCTGAGGGGCTCTAATGGGCGATTATGGGGTCTGGGGGCTCTAAAGGGGGAATTATGGGGTATGGGGCTCTAAAGGGGGGATTATGGGGTCTGGGGGCTCTAAAGGGGCGGCTATAGGGTCAGGGGGCTCTAAAGGAGGGATTATGGGGTCTGGGGGCTCTAAAGGCGGGTTTCAGGTCCTGAAGGGAACTCGAACGGGGTTATAGGGCCGGGTACGGTATAGTGGCTATAGGGTTCCATAACGGGGTATGGGGCTGGCTCAGGGCCCGTCCCGCCGCCCCCGGTACTGACCCCAGTCCCACTCCCGGCCACCTCCAGCCCCGGGGCCCCTCCGCCCTGGCTCAAGGCCCATCCCCGGTACCGACCCCCAAGCGCCCCCCCAGCATTCCCGGTGTCCCGCCCTCACCGAGCCATGGCTCAGGCTCAGGGCCCGGCTCAGCACCCGTCCCGCCGCCCCCGGGGCCAACATGGCGGCCCCGCTGCCTCACGGTGCCTGAGGAGCCCGCGCTGCGCCTGCGCGGGACCCCATGCAAGGACCCCAGCAGGGCTGCCCGCGGCGCGCCTGCGCAGGACCCTGTGCAAGGACCCCCACAGGGCTGCCCGCGGCGCGCCTGCTCCCGGTTCCCGCCGGTTCACGGCAGGCGGGGACGGAGCGCTGAGAAACATTCAACTTTATTAACTCAGAACCACAAATAGTGCAACGGAACGCAAAACAAGGCGAGGAAACCGGGAACTCCCGGTAACGGAAGTGTCGTGTCCCGACAAGAGGCACAAGCGGAGATCCCCGCGATTTGTCGGTGCGGCCTCCCGGAGGGCTCCGGACAGGGGGATTGCACGTGCTGGCGGCACCGGGAGCTGCTCCGGGTCACCGGGATGGGGTCACCGAGAACAGGCGGCTCCTGGGTCACCTCCACGGGGTCACCGGGAGCTTCTGGAGGGTGGCACCGGGAGCAGCTCCCGGTCACCGTGCCGGTGGCACCGGGCACAGGCTGCTTCAGGAGACCGTGACGGCGTCCCCGGGCACGGCAGCGGCTGTGGGACAGGGGAGGGGGGTCAGGGGGGCCACACCGGTCCGGCTGGGACACACCGGGAACGGTGTCACAGGAATGGTGTCAACCGGGAATGGTGTCATGGGAACGGTGTCACCGGGAATGGTGTCGTGGGAACAGTGTCACCAGGATGGTGTCACCAGGATGGTGTCACAGGAACAGTGTCACTGGGAATGGTGTCATGGGAATGGTGTCACTGGGAATGGTGTCACGGAACGGTGTCACCAGCACGGTGTCACCGGAAGGCCCCGGGCTCACCGGGCAGGCTGAGGCAGGACAGGGTCCCGGTGCTGTCCCCGGCGCTGTCCCCGGTGCTGTCCCCGGCGCTGTCCCCGGGGCTCTGCGGGGTCCCAGGCTCTGCTGGGCTCAGGATGGAGGCACAGCCGAGATTGTCCTGCCCGGGAAACGTGGGGTCAGCCCCACCGGGACACCGGGAGCCTCTGGGTCACACCCCACAGGGGACACCGGGAGTGGGAAGGGGGCACTGGGAAGGGACATGGGGACACCAGGACCGGCCACGCCCGGGAGGGGACACCGGGGAGGGGACACGGGGACACCGGGAGCAGCTCACCGGGGGCTCCTCGGGGGGCCTGGGCACGGCGTAGCCCAAACGCACCAGCTCTGCTCCCACGTCCAGGCTCTGTGGGGACAGCGGGAATGGGACAGGGGACAGAGACAGCAGGGACAGGGAATGGTGGGAATGAGGGACAGGGGACAACGGGAGGGGACAATTGGGGACACACCTGGCCGTGGCGCTGGGTGAAGAGCTGCACGCTGGGCCGGGGGCAGGGCCCGGCCTGGCTGTAGCTGCAGATCCGGGCCACCAGCGGTGTCCACTGGGCACAGTGCGTGAGCCGGTCAAACTCGTCCAGAGCCGCCTCGGGCCAGCTGTCCCCTGGGGACACCGCGGGACACACCCCGGGTGGGCAGTGTCACCAGAGGGGAGGGGACAGAGCTGTGTGCCACGCCCCGGGAGAGGACAGGGCCATGTGCCACCCTCGTGTGCCACCCCCAGGAGGGGACAGGGCCAGAGGGGACAGGGCTCTGTGCCACCCCCAAGGAGGGGACATGCTGTGCCACCCCTGCTCACCGTTGGGGACAATCCCGGCCAGGCTGCACTCGATGGCCTGGAAGGGCAGGCTCAGGAAGTCGCTCCTGCAGGGATACGGTGAGGGCACTCCCAGGTGACACAGGGACATTATCCCGGCAGTGTCACCCCCCTGCCACACCTGAGGGCCCGCAGAGCCTCGGGGGGGGCCTCGCCGTTGTCCCCAAAGTCCACGTAGTACAGGTCCAGGTGGCCGTTGTCCAGTGTCCCCAGGACACGCGCCCGGTACCACTCGCCATCGTCCAGGTACGGAGCGGCCACGATGGCCCCGGCATGGACGGACGGGGGAGGGACCTGGGGACACGGGGACACTCAGGGGGACACGGGGACACTCAGGGGGACACGGGAGGGACACGGGGGGACAATGCTGGGACATGGCAGTGGGCACAGAGGGGACATGGGAGTGACATGGGGACACTCAGGGGACATGGGAGGGACACGGGGACAGTCAGGAGGACACGGGGACAGTCCGGGGGACACGGGAGGGACACGGGGACAGTCAGGGAGACATGGGAGGGACACGGGGACAGTCGGGGGGACACGGGGAGGGACACAGGGACAGTCAGGGAGACACGGGAGGGACATGGGGACAGTCGGGGGGACACGGGGACAGTCGGGGGGACACGGGGACAGTCAGGGGGACATGGGGACAGTGCTGTGACATGAGGGGACACAGGATAGGGGTAAAGGACACTAGGGGACAGAGCTGGGAAAGGAGGGGACACGGGATGGGGGTAAGGGACATGGTGGGGACAGTGCTGGGACACAGGGAGGGCATGGAATGGACACAGAGGGGACACAGAGGTGACACCGAGGTGACAGAGGGGACTCACGGGGGCGCTGCTCTGGTAGAAGTGCCCCATCTCGGCTGTCAGTTTGTCCAGCTGCAGGCTGCGTGTGCCCAGCAGTTGGATCCAGAAGTGCCCGGGGCTCTCGGCAGCTGACACGTAAACATCCAAATGCTCGTCTGCAGGGAAGCTGAAATCCGGGCTGGGCACTGCAGGGAGGAGCCCCAAATCATCCCCAAATCACCCCAAAATCCACCCCAAATCCCACAGAGATCACCCCAAAAATCCCCCTGAAATCCTACAGAAATCACCCCAAAATCCACCCCAAATCCCACAGAAATCATCCTGAAATACTCCTGAAATCCTACAGAAATCATCCCAAAATCCTACAGAAATCAACCCACATCACCTCCAATGCCACAGAAAGAGAGAGAATCCCCAAAAATCCCACCGGGAAAGGCACAGGAGAGCCACAGGATGGAAGGAACCCCCAAAAATCCCTTCAGGAAAGGCACGGGAGAGAGGGAATCCCCAAAAATCCCTCTGGGAAAGGCACGGGAGAGCCACAGGATGGAAAGAATCCCCAAAAATCCCTCCGGGAAAAGCACGGGAAGAGATGGAGGGAACCCTCCCCGTACCCAGGCTGTCTCAGCAATCCCATCCCCACCGCAATTCCCAGCGGGATCCACCCCAGCGCTGCTCTCACCCTCGAACTTGGGCACGGGCTCCTCCAGCTCTGGGTTCGGCTCCTCCAGCTCCGGGCCCGGCTCCTCCAGCTCTGGGTTCGGCTCCTCCAGCTCCGGGTTCGGCTCCTCCAGCTCCGGGTTCGGCTCCTCCAGCTCCGGGTTCGGCTCCTCCAGCTCCGGGTTCGGCTCCTCCAGCTCCGGGTTCGGCTCCAGCCCCTCCAGCCCCTCGCTCCCCGCCGCCGTTCCCGTGCCAGGAGCGCTGTCCGGGATAGCCCCCGGTGGCCAGTGCACATCCCAGCACTCCTGCCAGCCCTCGGGGCCACCGGGAGGAGCGGGGGGCGGTGGCCCCGGAGGCTCCCGGCGGTTGCCCAGGGGCTGTTTCCGAGGGCATCGAGCGGCCGCCGCCTGCGCCAGCTCCCTGCGGAACGCTTTGTCCTCCGACAGCTTCTCCAGGATCAGCTTCTGCGAGCGGCCACGGGGTGAGCGCCCGCAGGCTCGGGAGGGGTTAAAGCACCCCAAAAAAAAAAAAAAAAAAAAACCGATTTGTGCTCACCTTGGCCGCCTCCACCTCCTTGCGCGTCCCCAGCAGGCGGATGATGCGCAGCGGGGCCAGGCTGGCGTCGGGCTCGTGGCCGCACTCCACGCGAGCCCCCGAGCTCCGGCAGATGCCCCGCACGGTCTCCCCGCCTCGGCCTGAGGGCGGCGGGAATGCCCCGGAGGGATCCCGGGGAAATGAGGGGGTTTGGGGTGATTTGGGGAGGGAAATGAGGCTTGGGGGAAAGGGGAGGGTCTGGGGGGGTGGGAAGGGGGTCTGGGATGTTGGGGAGTCTGGGATGTTGGGAAAGGAGTTTGGGATGTTGGGAAAGGAGTGGGAAAGGGGTCTTGGGATGTTGGGAAAAGAGTTTGGGTTTTGGGAAGGGGGTCTGGGATCTGGGGAGCCTGCGATGTTGGGAAAGGGAGTTTGGGATATTGGGAAAGGAGTCTGGGATGTTGGGAAAGGGGTGGAAGAGTCCCAGGATAGGGAGGGGGACAGAGTGGCCAGGCCCCCCCTGGGGTAAAGGGAAAGGCGGAGAAAGCCCCTGGGACTGACAGGAAAAGCAATTCCAAGGAATAGGGAGAAAAGGCTGGAAGGGCCCCCCAGGAATGGGGTGGAAGAGCCCCAGGATTTGGGGAAAAAGCACTGGAAGGGCCACCTGGGATTGGGGGTTCCCCCAGGATTTTGAGTGTCCCTGTGGCTATGGAAAGTTCCCCCAGGATTTGGGGCGTCCCCAGGGGATACAGACCCTGCCCCCCAGATTTTGGGGTGCCCCATACCGATGATCCTGCCCACAGCCCTCTGGGGCACACGGAGCTGCTCGGCCACGGGAGCGCTGTCGGCCACGATTCGCAGCACGGCCGCCCTGGCCCGGCACACCTGGCCAGGTGAGCCCGAGATCTGCACCAGGGACTGCCCCCCTTCTTCCTCCTCCTCCTCCTCCTCCACATCGATCTGCGCTCCCGTCTCCTGCCTCAGCTGCGGCCGCACAGAGGGCGGTGCCGGTCACCCCTGCCGGTGCTCCCGGTCACCCCTCCCGGTGGTCCCGGTGGTCCCAGTGACCCCTCCCGGTGGTCCCGGTGCCCCCTCCCCACCTGGTTGATGGTGGCTCCCCGGCGGCCGATCAGCGATTTCAGCGCGCTGCGGGGCACCCGCACCCCGACCTCCAGCCCCTCGTCTGCCACCACGGTCACCTGCACCTCTGAGGGGACAACGGGGACAGGGCCGTGTCCCCAAAGGGTCCCCAGGGGGCACGGAGGGGTAGGACCCTCACCCCAGGGAATTCCCAGTGGGAAAAGTGACTCCAGTGGGCCCCCACTTCCCAGGGTGTCCTCACAGGGTCCCCCAAGGGTCCCCAGGGTGTCCCCAAAGGGACGGGGACCCCTCCCAAGGGGGTTACAAGGGGAATCCCAGAGAGAAAAGTGGCCCCAACAGCCTCCTCCTGTCCCCAAAGGGTCCCCACAAAGTCCCCAGAGGGTTCCAGGGGGTGACAAAAGGACAGGGACTCCCTTGTGGCGGTCACAGGGGAATTCCCTGCGGGAGGAGTGACTCCAGCAGCCTCCCCCTCCCCATGGAAGGGCACAGAGGGTCCCCAAGGTGTCCCCAGGGTGTCCCCAAAGTGTCCCCCGAGGGTTCCAAGGGTGTCCCCAGGGTGTCCCCGGGCATCACAAAGGGACAGGGACCCCCCTGCGGAGGTCACAAGGGAATTCCCTGCGGCAGAAGTGAGTCCCGCAGCCTCCCGCTCCCCACGGGGCCCCGAGGGAGGTCAGGCCCCGGTGCAGGGCCCCGCACTCACCTCGGCTCTCCCGGTAGCGCCGGTACAGGATGTAGAGCACGGTGGCGGCGGCCGGGACTCCCAGGAGCAGGGCGGTTTTCTGCAGGCTGCTCAGGCTGTGCACGGAGCCGCGTCCCGCCATGGCCGGCTGCGTTCGGGGCTTACCGGGGCCTTACCGGGGCCTTACCGGGGCTTACCGGGAGCCCACCGGGAGCTCCCGCTGCGGCCGGGCCGCGCTTCACCCTCCAGCCCGGGGACTCCCCGGCAGCCTCCCCCCGCTCGTACCCTCACGGAGGGCTCGGCTCCGGGCCCGCCGGTGCAGGCCCCGGGCCCGGTGCACCGGCAGCGGAGCCCCCGCAGACACCTCGGCAGCGCCCCCCGGGTGGTCTCACGGTACCTGCAGGTGACGGGGTCACACCTCGGCCCCGTAGCGACCCTGGTTCGGCCCGGCCCGGTCCCGAAAGGCCCCGGTTTGGGCCCGGCCCCGGTTCGGGCCCAATGCGGCCCCGGTGCCGCCGCCGCCGCCTCCCGCGCCCCGCCGCTGGCTCCGCCTCCTCCCGCTCTCCACCAATCACATCCCGGCTCCTCCCCTCTTAGCCAATCACAGCGCAGCTCCGCACCGCCCCCGCCCAATCACCACCTGCGGAGCAGCAGCCAATCCCCGCGAGGCCTCCCACAGGGGAGGGCGGGAAATAACGGGAATAAAGCAGCCAATCAGCGGCGAGTAGCGGGGAAGAACCAATCAGAGAGCGGGAAAGTGCGAATGCCCGCCTTCTGGTTTGAGTGACAGGCACGAGAGCCTATGGCGGCTCGGAGCGCTGCGCGGGGCGGGGCTGGGCTCGAACACCGCTCCCGGTGTCCCCGCGTGTCCCCCGTGACGGAGCCCCCGCACATGCCGTCCCCAAAAACGCTTTTATTCCGCTCAAACGCAGCCGCGACCACTCCCCACTGTCCCCATGGGACACCCACGGGTGACAGGGACAGCGGGGACCCACAGGTGACAGAGCCTCGCCAGGTGCCGCGTCCCCTCCAGGTGCCGCATTCCCGGCAGGTGCCTGCGTGGGAACAGCCCCAGGTGTCCCCAGGTGTCCCCAGGTGCAGGGGCGGTCCCGGTGGTCCCGGAGTCGGGCTCAGCGAGGTCAGGGCTGGTCCCGGTGGTCCCGGTGGTCTCGGCGGTCCCCGGGCCGCGCTCAGCGGGTCCCCGCGGGGACATCGGCGGGGTCGGCGGCGAAGAGCTCCCGGTAGAGAGGGGGGAAAGCGGCCGAGACGACCCCGGGGTGGAGGCGGCGGAAAGCCTGGACCTGCTCCAGGTGCTGCGAGCACAGAGCGCGGAGCCGGCCCGGGGAGGGGAGCTGCGGGGACACGGCTGTCACCGCACGGACACGGCTGTGACACCGCGGACACGCGTGGGGACACGGCTGTGACACCGCACGGACACGGCTGTGACACCACGGACACGGCTGTGACAGCACAGACACGCGGGGGGGACCCTCTACTCCCCCAGCGCCCCCGTGTCCCTCCCCGGTGTCTTCCCCGGTGTCGCCTCCCCATGTCCCTCCCCATGTCCCCTCCCGTGTCCCTCCCCGTGTCCCCTCCCCGTGTCCCTCCCCGTGTCCCTCCCCGTGTCCCCCGTGTCCCCACCCTGGCCAGGAGCCCCTCGCGGCGGGTCCGGCGCAGCAGGAGCCGGAAGGCGACATCCAGATGTCCCTGGAGCCGGGCCACCCGCGGCCGGTCCTGCAGCCACGGCCGGCCTGGGGACACCACAGGGGCGTGGGGACACGGACACAGGTGTGGGGACACCACAGGGCCGTGGGGACAGAGCTGGGGGTACACGGACAGGTCTGGGGGCACAGGGACAGAGCGGTGGGAACACTGACAGGGACAGAAGGGAGGGGACACGGACAGGATTGGGGACAGGAACCATCTGTGAAAGGGAGCGCGACAGGCGACGCACAGGGTGGGGACACTGTGGGGGACACCCTGGGGACACCCTGGGGACACCCCATCCCTCTTTAGGACAAACCCCGCGGGTTTGGGACAAACCCTCCCTGGGGAGGGACACGGGGACGCAGGGACACGGGGCGGGGACGCTGGGAGGACACGGGGGGACACGGAGGGGACACGGAGGGGACACGGAGGGGACACGGAGGGGACAGGGCGGTGGCTGACCGGCGTTGACGAGCAGCAGAGCGCTCAGCAGCCCCAGCTCGCTCTCGGAGCAGCGCAGCGCGCTCAGCCCCTGAGCCAGGTCGAAGATGGACGCGACGAGCTCGGGGCACCCTGGGGACAGCCCCGTGTCACCTTCTGTCCCCGAGCTGTCCCCGCGCTGTCCCCCGCCCGTGTCGCCGCCCTACCCAGCGAGCGGAAGAGCTCGGGCCCGGCCAGTTTGCCCTCGAACAGGACCGTGCGGGTGGCGGCGTCGAAGGCGCGACACATCCGGACCAGGACGACCTCCATGGCACCTGTCACCCCCGCGGGGCGGCGACAGCGCTGGTGGCACCGGCGACACCGCCACCAACCCGAGGGGCCCCACTCGGTGGTGGGCCGGGGCGGTGTCACCTCCCCAGGGAGGATGAGGGGACTCTGGGGACTGTCACCTCCCCGTGGGACACACGAGATTGTCACCTCCCCTGGGAGGATGAGGGGACTCTGGGGACTGTCACCTCCCCGTGGGACACACGAGATTGTCACCTCCCCTGGGAGGATGAGGGGACTCTGGGGACTGTCACCTCCTTGTGGCACCTTTGAGATTGTCACTTCCCCATCACCTCCCCGTGGGACCCCTGGGACAGTCACGAGGGTGGTCCTAGGTCTGGGGACAGTGGGACAGGGTGACCCTGGGGCTGGGGACAAGGGGACAGAGTGTCCCTGGGACAAGGACAGCAGGGACAGGGTGTCCCCAGGGCGGGGGACAAGGACATGAGGTGTACCCAGGACTGGGGACAAGGGAGTGAGGTGGCCCTGAGGATGGGGACAACGGGATGGACCGTCCCCGGGGATGGGGACAAGGGGTCAGGGTGGCCCCGGGCTGGTGACAGTGGCCCGGGGACGCGGTGGCCGCGCACCCGCCTTGAGCAGGACGATCTGGTCGTGCTGGCTGAGCTCCAGGAAGCCCCGCAGGCGTTTGGCGAACTCCACCACGCGCTCGATGGCCTCGGTGACACGGCGGGCACAGCGCTGCCACATCTCCGCCATGGGCTGCGGGAGCGGCTGTCACCCCGGGGCCACCCCTGGGGACAGCCGTGTCCCCTCCCCGCCCCGCACCTGGCTCTGGTAGGCGCAGATCTCCTCGCGGCTGAAGGTGGCCCAGCGGTGGCCCTGCAGGTCCTCGGCGCGGGGGTGGCACGTGGCACGGTGTGACAGCAGGACGCTCTGGGTCAGCAGCTCTGAGGGGACATGCAGGGCTTGGGGACAGGCGTGGGGACAGGGTGGGTAGCCCGATGTGTGGCCTTGGCAGGTCACCAGGGTGGAGCATCCACGGGTGTCACTCACACGCAGGTGCCACCACCCGTGGGTGACAGAGCCAGGTGCCATCAGTGATGGAGCCGGGTGTCACCCCCATGGAGCTCCCACAGGTGACATCCCGAGGTGCCACCACCCCTGCCCCACAGGTGACAGTGCCACCCCCGCAGGTGACAGTCCCCCGGGGCCACTCACCGATCTCCAGCCCCGCGGGTGACTCCGGGACGCCGCCGGCACCGGGGTGAGGGGACGGCGCTGTCCCCTCTGTCCCCGCCCTGTCCCCATCCTGTCCCCGCTTTGTCGCCTCCTCCGCTGGCCACGCCCTGCTGGGACACCCCGCGGGGACAGCGGGGGACATCGGGGGACAGCGCCCCGCGGGGGGGGGCTCCGGTGGCCCCTGGGCCGCCCTCTCCTGCTCCCGCTGTTCCCCTTTTCCCCCTTTCCCCCCTTTTCCCCGTTTTTCCCATTTTTCCCGTGGTTCCGGCTGTTCCAGCTGTTCCAGCTGTTCCCGGTTTTCCAGCTGTTCCAGCTGTTCCCGGTTTTCCCGCCGTCCCAGCTGTTCCAGCACCTCGGCCTGGAGCCGGTCCCGCTGCTGCTTGGACATGCGGCCGAACTTGACGGCTGCGGGGACAGAGGGGACAGCGGGTGACACCGGAGTGTCACAGAGCCGCGACACGGCCCTTCCTCACCGACACCTCGGGCTGTCCCCAGGGTGTCCCCAGGTGTCACCGCGGTGGGGACAAGTGTCCTCGGGGGAGGGGACGGGCGTGTCCAGCTTTGGGGGACAGCTGTCCCCAGATACGGGGACACCGGGGGACTCCAGATGTCCCCAGGGCGGTCTCGAGTGTCCCCAGGCGCACAGATTAATGTCCCCAAGCCGGGTGTCCCAAGGGGCACAGAGTGGTGTCCCCAAGCCAGGTGTCCCCAGGGTGACAGGGCGCTGTCCCCAGACCCAGTCCCTGGTGTCCCCAGGCCCGGTGGCGCTGTCCCCGCTCTGTCCCCGCGCTGTCCCCGTGTCACACACCGGCTCGGGACATGCCGAGCCGCAGGCACTTCTGCAGGCGGCAGTGCTGGCAGCGGGTGCGGGTGGCTCTGTCGATGTCGCAGCGCTGCCCGCGGCTGCACGCCAGGCTGGGCCCGCGCCGCTCGCTGCGCCGGAAGAAACCCTGCGGGGACACCGGCGACATCGGTGTCACCATTGTCACCAGTGTCACCGTGTCACCAGTGTGACCAGTGTCACCGTGTCACCAGTGTCACATGTGTAACCAGTGTGACCAGTGTGACCGGTGTCACTGTGTCACCGTGTCACCAGTGTCACACCATGGCGCCTCGTGGCACATCAACCCCTGCCACCCCCTGTCCTCCTGTCCCCATGTCCCTCCATGTCCCCAATGTCCCCTTACCCCCCCCATGTCCCCTGTCCCCCCTGTCCCCCCTGTCCCCGGTGCACCTTGCAGCCCTCGCAGGTGATGACCCCGTAGTGCACCCCGGAGGATTTGTCCCCGCAGATCTTGCAGGGAATCACCTCGATGTGAGCTGGGGGGACACGGGGACATTGGCACGGGACACCTGGCACAGGAGCCCTGTCACCAGGCACCCGCAGTGCCACCCGTGTCCCCACCCGTGTCCCCACCCGTGTCCTGCCGTGCTCTCCCCACGTTCAGGTGTCCCCATGGGCTCGTGGCACCAGGTGTCACCTGTGGCTTCACATTGTCACCTGTGGGACCAGGTGCCACCTATGGGACCGAGTGTCCCCTGTGGCTTCAGCTGTCACCAGTGGGACATGTCCCCTGTCCCCTCACGTGTCCCCTGTCCCCTCACGTGTCACCACACGGTCCCACGTGGCCGCTGTGACCCCCGTGTCCCCTCCACACTGACGTCACCGTGGGCGCACACATCCCCCACGGCTCCCAGTGTCACCTGTGTCACCCGTGTGCCACCCACGGTGTCACTGACCCTGCCTGTCCCCTCTGCTGACAGTGTCCCCTTTGGTCACAGGTGTCACGGCTGGGCTGGGGTGTCCCATTGGGGACAATGTCCCCGGTGTCCCCAGTGTCCCCAGTGTCCCCTGAGCCCCCCCAGTGTGCCCGCTGTCCCCAAGGTCCCCGGTGTCCCCGGTGTCCCCAGTGTCCCCTGTCACCCGGTGCCGGCGGCTGCCGAAGCCACAAAGCCACAACTGGGACACGGCCCCGGGGCAGGAAACGCGCGGGGCCCTGGGAGCTCCCAGTACGGCCCAGTATAGCCCCAGTACAGCTCCAGTATGGCGCCAGTATGGACCCAGTACAGCACTGGGAGCTCCCAGTATGGACCCAGTACAGCACTGGGAGCTCCCAGTATGGCCCCAGTACAGCCCCATTACAACACTGATGTGGCACCAGAACAGCCCCCGTGCACAGCTGGGAACTCCCAGTATGGCCCCAGTATGGCCCAGTATGGCCCAGTATGGCCCTGGCACACAGCAGGCAATGCCCTGGCACACCCAGGTGTGCTCACACCTGTGCCCACCCTGGCACACCCAGGTGTGCTCACACCTGTGCCCACCCTGGCACACTCAGGTGTGTTCACACCTGTGCCCACCCTGGCACACTCCCGTGCCCTCTCACTCCCTGCACACGTGTGTGACACACCTGGACACGTGTGTGACACACCCGGACACGTGTGTGACACACTCGGATATGTGTGACACTCTCTCAGACAGGTGTGACACACTCGACACGCGTGACAGCCCACTCACGTGTGACCCCCGGACACGTGTGACACCCCACTCACGTGTGACACCCCACTCACGTGTGACACCCCTCTGCCCCGCTCCCTCCCCCCCTCCCTCCTTTTCCTCCTGCCCCAGTTTTTTGGGGCCGGCGCCGCCCGCGCATCCGGCCGGGGGGGCCCGGGGGGGCCCGGGGGGGGCAGAGGGGGCCCGGGGGGGACCGGGACCCCCGGGTTTGGGGGCGCTGACTCAGCCCCCGCCGCCCGGATTACTCAGCCCCTGCCGGGAAGCGCCGCGGCGGGGCCGCTCCTGCCGGGAACCGGGAACTGGGGGCACTGGGGGAACCGGGAACTGGGGACACTGGGGGCACTGGGGGAACCGGGAACTGGGGGCACTGGGGGCACTGGGGACACTGGGGACACCGGGGAACCGGGAACTGGGGACACTGGGGGCACTGGGGACACTGGGGACACCGGGGAACCGGGAACTGGGGACACTGCGGTCACTGGGGGAACCGGGGAACCGGGAACTGGGGGCACCGGGGGCACTGGGGAACCGGGAACTGGGGACACTGGGGGCACCGGGGAACCGGGAACTGGGGACACTGGGGTACCGGGGAACCGGGAACTGGGGACACCGGGGGAACCGGGGAACCGGGAACTGGGGACACTGGGGGCACTGGGGGAACCGGGAACCGCGAACTGGGGGCACTGGGAGCACCGGGGAACCGGGAACTGGGGACACTGGGGGCACCGGGGAACCGGGAACTGGGGACATTGGGGTACCGGGGAACCGGGAGCACTGGGGGCACCCACTGGGAGCAAGGGGCACCGGGGACACTGGGGACACTGGGGACACTGGGAGCAGCTGGGAACTGGGAGAACTGGGGGCACTGGGGCCATCCACGGAACAGGGGGGACCCGGGGCACCGGGGAATTGGGGCCACCGGGGGAACTGGGAGAACTGGGAGCACTGGGGGCACCGGAGATCTGGGGCTACCCACAGCACTCGGGGGTACCGGGGAAATTGGGGCAAGCACCGCATTTAGGGGAACTGGGGGAACTGGGAGAACTGGGGGTACTGGAGGTACCGGGGCCGTGGGGGCCCTGCTGCACCCGGGGGTACCGGGGTTACTGGGAGAACTGGGAGCACCCACCGCGCCTGGGGGACCGGGGACACTCCCAAAATTGAGGGGTACCGGGGACCCCACAGTGCCTGGGGACACCGGGGGAACTGGGAGAACTGGGACACCGGGAACCGGCGGTACTGGGAACACTGGGACACCGGGAACCGGCGGTACTGGGGGTACTGGGAGCACTGGGGGCACGGGTGGGATTCCGCGGGCACCGGGGGCTGTCAGTGCCACCACAGCCGCCTTACTGGGGATACTGGGAGGACTGGGGGTGCCGGTAGCCCCCCCCCCGTACCCAGTGTCTCCTCCCGGGACCGACCAACCCCACCCCGGCACCGGCGGCACCAGTAACGAACTGGGACACACTGGGACACACCAGTAACGAACTGGGAGACACAAACCCTGACCAGTATCTCCAGCACCCACAATCCCCATCCCCCAGTCTCACCAGTCCCCCCAGTCCTGGGGACCCCCCAGGACCTCCCCAGCAAAATCCGTCCCGAGCACGGCGACACGGGGGACAGGGGGGACACCGAGGGGACACCGAGGGGACAATGGGGACACCGAGGGGACACCGAGGGGACAATGGGGACACCGAGGGTCCCCAGCCCCCAGCAGCGCCCCTCCCCCCCCCGTTCCCGGGCCCCGCGGGGGGGGTTGGGGGTGGTGGCGCGGGGCCACCTGCGCGTCCCCGCCGTTGTCACCGCCGGGTCCCCCCGGTGTCCCCTCCCCCCCCCCCCCCCCCGCGCAGCCACATCAAGGGAGGGACCCGCAGGTGCGCGGGGGGGGAGGGGAGGGGAGCAGCTGGGGGGGAGCGGGACGGGGACACGCGGGGACACGTGTGGGACATGGGACACACATGAACAGGCCGGGACACGCGTGTGACACCTGACACTCGGGTGTGCAGCTCACGGCATCCGTGCGCAGCCCGTGACACACCTGTGCAGCCCAAAACACGCGCGTGTGTCCCGAAACTCGCGTGTGCGCCCTGTGACACACAGGTCCAGGCTGTGACACGCGTGTGGCACACCTGTGCACACTGTGACACACACGGACACCCCGAAACACGCACAGCGTGTCCTGGAACACGCGTGTCCGGCCCGTGACACACCTGTGTGCCCTCTAACACGCGTGTGCAGCCCGAAACACGCGTGTGGAACCTGTGGCACACATCCATGGCCTGTGACACACGTGTGCGCCCTGAACGACACGCGTGGGCACCCTGGGACACACCCGTGCCCCCCAAAACACACACAGGTCCTGGAACACGCGTGTACAGCCCGTGACACACCTGTGCGCCCCAGAACACACATGTACACCCCGAAACACGCGTGTGCACCCCAAAACACGCACAGCGTGTCCTGGAACACGCGTGTCCAGCCCCAAACACACTCGTGTGTCCTGGAACACGCGTGTCCAGCCCGTGACACGCGTGTGTGACCCGCCACAGGTGCGTGCGGCCGCGGACTCACCTGCGCACCCCAAACCACGCGCGTGCAGCCCACAGCACCCCCCCCCCCTCCCCCCAGGTGTGCACAGGTGAGTCCATCCCGCGTGCCCGGACCCCTCCCCCCTCCCCCCCCCCCCCACCTTGCACACCTGCACTGCCCCTCCCCCCCCCCCCCCCGTACCCCCGCACCTCTCATGGCTCCGGTTCCCTCCAGCCCCGGCCCGGGCGGGGCCCTTTAAGGCCGCGGGGGGCCCCCCCCACCTTCCCCTCCCCCCCCCAAAATTTCCCCGCCCCCCCCCCTCCCCTTCCCCGCCCCTCCCCCCCCCCAGCATCCTGCTCCCCCTCCCCCCCCACCCCAAACCACGGGAAAGTTCCGAATTTCCCCGCGGGGAAACTGAGGCACGGAAAGGGGGGGGGGGGGACCCCAAATCTTTCCGGACCCCCCCCAAATAGGGAGGGGGTGGGGGAAGGGCGGAAACACCCCCGGGATTCCCCCCCGGGGAATGGGGGAGGGGCTGGAGGGGTCCCGAAATTTGGGGGGGGGGGGGCGCGGGCCTGAAAGGGGGCGATTTTGGGGTGCGGGGATTCCCCGACCCCCTCTGGGATCATTTTTGGGGTGTAGGGAACCCCCCGAACCCAAATGGGGAAAGTTTGGGGGGGGGGGGGGAACAGAAACCCCCCGACCGCTCCCGGGCTCAATTTTGGGGTGCGGGACGCCCACAAACCCCCCCCAAAGTTCCCAATTTTGGGGTGCAAGGACCCCCTGCCGTGGCCTCATTTTTGGGGTGCACCCATGGGACCCCCCCCCGGGCGCCCTGCTGGGCTCAATTTTGGGGAGCAAAACTCTCCGGATCCCCCGAAGTTGGGGTACAGAGACCCCGAAATTCCCAGTTTTGGGAACAGAGACCCCAAAATTCCCGATTTTTGGGGTGCAGGAACCCCCGATCCCCCAAAGTCCCCAAGTCTGGGGTGTCCCCCCCCCTGGCCAGGCCCCCCCCGGTGTCCCCGTGTCCCCCCCTTGGGGACCCCTGGGGGTCCCACCCATCCCCCCCCCGGACCCCAAAGTGACAACGAGGGACACCAGGGGTGGTGGCAGCAGCTCTGATGGGGACAGGGGGGGACACGGGGACACCGAGGGATGATTGGAGGTGACCCAGGTGACACTGGGGGACGGGGAGGTCACCGAGGGTGGCTCAGGTGACATCAGTGACAGTCACCGGCCACTGTCCCCACCCCGCGCCGGCTCCTTGGGGGTGTCCTGCTGGATGAAGAGCCCTGGGGACACAGAGGGGACACAGAGGGGACACAGAGGGGACACAGGGGACAGCTCAGGCGTGTCCCCAAATGTGTCCCCAGCCCCCCCCCCAGTGTCCCCAAGAGTGTCCCCAGCCCCTTAAGACTATCCCTGCTGTCCCCAGGCTGTCCCCAGCCCCCCAGGCTGTCCCATTGTCCCCATTGTCCCCTCACCGGTGGCCCTGGCGTGCAGAGTGTCCCCAATGTCCCCAGGCTGTCCCAGTGTCCCCAATGTCGCCATTGTCCCCTCACCGGTGGCCCTGGCGTGCAGAGTGTCCCCCTCGGCGTCCCTCAGGTCACAGCCCAGGAAGAGTTTCCGGCCCTCGCGGCGCTCCAGGGACGCCTCGAGCAGGAGCACAGAGCGCAGGGGGACAGGCCTGGGGACAGAGGGGACACTGGGGACACCCCTGTCACTGCCATGGCCACCCCAGTGTCCCCTTGTGTCCCCCTGAGGACCCCATGGCTCCCTTGTGTCCCCTCAGTGTCCCCCTGGTCACTGCCGTGGTCCCTTCATGTCCCCTCCCCTGGGGACACTCACGCCACCCCCGGGGACATTTCAGGCACCCTTGGGGACACAGGGGACAGTGCCACTCACGCCACGTAGTCGATGCTGAGGTTGGCTGTCACCACCCGCCCGGCCACCGCCAGCGCCAGTGTCCCCAGGGAGGTGTCAATGAGGGTGGCGATGGCACCGCCGTGGGTCAGCCTGGGGACATCGGGGACATTGGGGACACTGGGGACAGCAGGGGGACATTGGGGACACTGGGGTGACAGACGGATGGCAGGGTGACAGGAGGTGACAGGAGGTGACAGGGGTGCCACCCCGGGTGTCCCTCCAGGAAGGGCCCGGGCTGGCACAGGAGGTGACAGTAGGTGACAGTAGGTGACGGTAGAGGTGACAGTAGGTGACATTGGTGGCACTCACCCCGGGTGTCCCTCCAGGAAGGGCCCGGGCTGGCACAGGCAGCGCAGGCGGCCCTTGGGGACATTCAGGAACATGGCGAACTCGAAACCGTCCCCGTCGCCCTCGATGGCCCTCGGGAACAGCCGCGTGTCCCCGTCCCCGTCCCTGTCACTGTCACCGGCCAGCCCCGGCACCTCTGCGGGGACAGCGCTGTCACAGGGGGCAGTGGGGACACTGGGGACACAGCAGGGACATGGGGACAGGGCTTTGGGGACACTGCACAGGGGTTGGGGACACTGGGGACACAGCAGGGACATGGGGACAGGAGGGTTTGGGGACAGCACTGGGACACTCTGTGGTCACCATGAACTTGGGGACAGGGGGGTCACTGGGGACTGGGGACACCCATGGGGACACCATGGGGACCCAACGGGGACATGGGGACACTGCAGTGACGGCACTTCGGGGACCCTGGGGGGACAAGGTGACACAGGGTTTGGGGACATCTGGGGACACTGGGAACCCAGCAGGGAAGGGGTGACAGGGGGTTGGGACACTGGGGACCCACCCAGGCAGTGCAGGCAGGGTCTGGGGACACAGGTGACACACAGGTGACACACAGGTGACACACAGGTGACACACAGGTGACACACAGGTGACACAGGTGACAGGTGACACACCCCGGCCGTGGTGGCGCGCCCGCCGGAAGGACGGCAGCCGTGTCCAGCCCTCGGCGCTGGCCGCGCGCAGCAGGTGGCCGTAGTGGCGCCGCATGACGTCACTCCAGGCCGCGTTGGGGACAGCCAGGTCCCGCGGGGGACACGGGCGGTGGCAGCGGCGCCGGGCACAGGGGACAGCGGGCAGGGGGACACAGGGGACAGCGGGCAGGGGGACACAGGGGACAGCGGGCAGTGCCCGTGCCAGCGCCCGGCCCTGGCGCAGCAGCATGGCCCGGGAGGGACAGCGCCGGCACCGCGGCCACACCTGCGGGGACAGGTGGTGGTGACGTCATCGCCTGTGTCACCCCAGGGGTGACAGCACTGGTGACATCGTGCCTGGGTGGAGGGGGCAGCGGTGACGTCACACGGGAACAGTGATGTCACCGCTAACGGCACACCTGGAGTGTAGTGGCACTGGGGACGTCACACCTGGTCGGTGATGTCACTGCTGATGTCACACTTGGTCAGTGAGGTCGGTGGTGACGTCACACACCTGGTCAATGATGTCACACCTGGTCGGTGATGTCACCGGTGATGCCACACCTGGTCAGAGAGTGTCACTGGTGACGTCACAGCCGGTCAGCGACGCCAGCTGTAACGTCACACCCGCTGGTGACGTCACCCTGGTGTCACACCTGCCCCCGCCCCACTGTCCGTGACGTCACCGGTCACCCCGTCCCCAGCCAATGTCACCCGGAGCCCCCTCTGTCCCCCCGCTGTCCCCACCGTGTCCCCCCTCTGTTTCCTCCCCTCTGTCCCCTCCCTGTCCCCCCGGTGTCCCCCCGGTGTCCCCAACCCTGTCCGGACCCGCGCGCCGAGGTCCCGCCCACTGTCGTGACGTCACGGAGCTTCCGGGGCTCCCCGCTTCCGGGGGCGGGGCCTGAGGGACCGGAACGGGGCCCGTGGAACCCTCTGGAACCCTGGAGAGACCCTATAGAGACCCTATAGAGACCTATGGAACCCTATAGAGACCCCATAGAGACACTATAGAGACCCTATGGACACCTATGGACATCTATGGAACCTTACAGAGACCCTATAGACACCTATGGAACCCTATAGAAACCCTATGGATACCTATGGAACCCTATAGAGCCCCTATATATCCTCTACAGAATCCTACAGGCCCCTATAGGCACCCCCCGGAGCCCTATAGAGGCCCTATGGAAAGCTCTAGAACCCTAGAGAGACTCCATGGAGCCCCTAAGGACCCCCATGGACCCCGGGGTCACCCTGCACGGCTCCCCTATAGCCCCAAACCACCCCGAGTGTCCCCAAAGGGACCCCAAAGGGACCCCAGAGTGACACAGACCTCAGGGGACGGCGACCCCAAAAGGGACAGGGACCCCCAGAGGGTCCCAGGGGGGATGGGGGACCCCAAAAGGACCCCAAGGACACAGAGCTCCCGTTTAATACAAAACTCCTTTATTGGGGGGGCACCCCCAAGGGGGAGGGGGGACATTGAAGGGGTTTGGGGTGACACCCCCGGGTGGGTGGGGGGCACCCATGGGTGGGGGGGTCAGAACCCCTGGGGGAGGCTCGAGACCCCCGGGGCTGTTTTGGGATTCCTGCAGGGGGGTCAGGGCACACATTTGGGGTTGGGACAGGGTCCAGGAGGGGTTTGGGGTGACACCCCTGAGTGGGTGGGGGTCACCCCCGGGTGGGGTTCGGGACCTCGAGGAGGGCTCAGAACCCCAAGGAAGGATCAAGGCACACATTTGGGGTTGGGACAGGATCCACGAGGGGTTTGGGGTGACACAGCTGGATGGGTGGGAGGGGTCTCAGCCCCTCGGGGGGGATTCAGAACCCCAAAGGGAGAGGATCAAGGCACAGATTTGGGGTTGGGGGAGGATCCAGGGCGGGTTTGGGGGGTCTCAGAACCCCAAAGGGGGAGGATCAAGGCACAGATTTGGGGTTGGGGGAGGATCCAGGGCGGGTTTGGGGGGTCTCAGAACCCCAAAGGGAGAGGATCAAGGCACAGATTTGGGGTTAGGAGTGGATCCAGGGCGGGTTTGGGGGGTCCCAGAACCCCAAAGGGGGAGGATCAAGGCACAGATTTGGGGTTGGGGGTGGATCCAGGGCGGGTTTGGGGTGACACCCCCGCACGGGCCAGCCCCGGCCCTCAGCGCCGGCCGCGCTGTTTCATGTGCTGCACGAAGTAATCGTTGCAGGCGATGGTGAGCCCGGCCACCAGAGAGAAGAAGCCCTGGAAGCCAACGCGGCCATCGCGGCTCTGCTCCACATCCCGCAGGATCCGGTCCAGGGCGTTGGGGTCACGTTGGTTCTGGGGGGGAAAAACGGGGAAAAAAGGGTCAGATCCTAAATGGGAACGGGGTCAGATCCCACACATCGCTCCACGTCCCACAAGATTCGCTCCAGGGTGTTGGGGTCCTGATGGTTTTGGGGGAAAAATGGGGAAAAAAGGGTCAGATCCCAAATGGGAATGGGGTCAGATCCCACACACTGCTCTGTGTCCCACAGGATCCGGTCCAGAGCATTGGGGTCCCACTGGTTCTGGGGGAAAAAATGTTCAGATCCCAAATGGGAACGGGGACAGGTCCCAAATGGGAACGGGGCTGCTCCACACCCTGCAAGATCTGCTCCAGGGCGTTGGGATCCCACTGGGGGAAAATGGGGCAATGGGGTCAGATCCCAAATGGGAATGGGGGGGATCATCCCCCTCAGTCCTGGGGATTTATAGGAGCTGTGGATCCCAGTCCCAGGGTTCTATGGGATTTGATCCTGGGGCACTCTAGGATTTTATGGGATCTGATCCCAGGGTTTGATCCTGGGATTTATGGGATCCAATCCCACAGCTCCATAGGGTTCTAGCCCAAGGTTTATGGGATCCCAGCTCAAGGCTGATGTGGTTTGATCCCAGGGTTCTCCAGCTCCCTCTGTCCCATCCCATGGACCCCATGGACCCCATGGACCCCATTCCCACCTCCAGGAACCCCGGGAACTCCTTGTCCATGAGTGCCCTGAGGTCCTCCTTGGCCAGGTGCTCCTTGTCCCCCGCGTATTTGTGGAAGGTGAACATGAGCGTCTCCATGGCGTGCTCCAGCTGGGACGGCATCCTGCCACTGCTGGGAGCCCCAAAAATCACAATGGGGACCCCAAAATCACAATGGGAAATCCAAAATTACCATGGGGAACCCAAAATCACAATGGGAAACCCAGAATTACCATGGGAACCCAAAATCACAATGGGGAACCCAAAATCACAATGGGAAACCCAAAAATCACAATGGGAAATCCAGAATTACCATGGGGAACCCAAAATCACAATGGGAACCCCAAAATCACCATGGGAACCCCAAAATTACCATGGGAACCTCAAAATTACCATGGGGAACCCAAAAATCACAATGGGAAATCCAGAATTACCATGGGAACCCCAGATTAATCCTGGATACCCCAAAATCCCTCTGGGAAGCTCAAATTTCTTCCGGACACCCCAAAATTCCTGCTGGGAGCCCCAAAATTCCTCCCCAAACCCCCAGAATTCCCCTGGCCACTTCCAATTCATCCAGGATCCCCCCCAAATCCTTCGGGAACCCCAAAATCTTCCTGAGCATCCCAAATTCCTCCTGGACACATCCCAGATCTCTCTGGGACCCCCAAAATTCCTGCTGGGACCCCCCAAAATTCCCTCCTGGATCCCCCAAACTCACTCTTGGGACCCCCAAAATTCCTCTTGGATCCCCCAAATTCCTCCTGGACACCCCAAAAATCCCCCTGAGCATCCCAAATTCTTCCTGGACACACCCCAGATCTCCCTGGAAACCCCAAAATTCCCTCCTGGATCCCAAAAATTCCCTCCTGGACCCCCCAAAATTCCCTCCGGGACCCCCCCCAGATCGCCCCCGCTCCCCCCCCGCGCCGTGGATTCCAGCCCGGCGGATTTTCCAGGAATGTCCGGGAATGCTCCGGGCGTGACTCAGCGCGGGGGGGGGGCAGGGGGGGATGGGGGGGACACGTCCCGAGGGTGTGGCCACTGTCCCCCCCCCTCCCCCCCTTTGGGGACACCCCGGTGACTCACGGGGGGGGCGGTCCCGCAGCCCCTCCCTGCGAGGGGGGCCCCGCCAAAAAAAAAAAACCACCAAAAACAAAAAAAACAAAAAAAAAAAAAGAGAAACCCCCCACCCCCCAAAAAAGTGATCCTCAGAAAAAGGGGAAATCTCTAAAAAAAGAGGAACCGCCCCAAAATGGGACCCCCCCCCCCCCCACAACGGAAGGGAGGAACCGCCCCAAAAGGAGAATCCCAAAAAAAAAGGGAATCCTTGAAAAAAAGGAGGAAATCCCAAAATTACCCACTCCCCCCAAAAAAAGGGGGACCACCCTAAAAGTGACCCCCAGAAAAGGGAGAACCCCCAAAGAAAGGGAACCCCCCTAAAAAAAGGAGGAACACCCCAAAAAAGGGAATCCCGCCCAAAAAGAACCGTCCCCAAAAAAGGAGGAACCCCCCAAAAGTGACCCGCAGAAAAAGGGGACCCCCAGAAAAGGGGAACCGCCCCAAAAAGGGGGATCCCCAAAAAAGGAGGAACCGCCCCAAAAGTGAAATTCCCCAAAGGGTGGGACCCGCCAAAAGGGGGTTTGGGGATAGAGACCCCCCCCAAAGTGATGTTCAAGATTCCCCCCAAAATCGGGCTGCGGGATGGGAGCCCCCAAATTTGGGGACAGGATTGATTCCCCCCAAAATGAGGGATAGAGATCCCCCCAAAATCGGGGTGCAGGATGGAGCCCCCCCAAAGCGGGATAGCGGGGCCCCCGTTACCGGGGAAGGAAGGGGCACCCCAAAGCGGGATTTGGGGATGGGGTTCCCCCTTTTTGGGGTGCGGGAGCGACCCCCAGAACACAGTGACCCTCTCCGGTACCGGGGCCAGGCGGGGGTGCCCCAAGGCGGGATTTGGGGTTCCCCCTTTTTGGGGTGTGGGAGAGACCCCCTAGAACAGAGTGACCCCCCCCCCAAACCGGGATTTAGACCCCAAAACGAGATTTGGGGATGGGGCTCCCTCTTTTCGGGGTGCAGGAGCGACCCCCACAACAGAGCGACCCATGCCGGTACCGGGGGTGCCCCAAAGCGGGATTTAGATGGCAAAGCGGGATTTGGGGCCGGGGCTCGCCGTTTTTGGGGCTCGGGGGGGGGGGGTCCCCGGTTGGCGGCTCTCACTCACCGTGCGGGGCTGCTCTGGGTGCCGGTGTCGATGGCGCTGCGGGCAGTGCCGGGGCGCGGCCCGGCCCGGGATAGGCACGGCGGGGGCGGGCCGGACCGGGGGGCGCGGGGAGGGGGAGGACACGGGGCGGTCACCGTGACTCACCGGGACCGCCCTGCCCCGGGCATGCCCCCCCCCCCCCCCAAACCGCGACACCGGGGACACCCCCGGGACCTCTCGGTGTCCCCGATCGGACACCGGGACCCCCCGCTCCTACTCTGGGCACTGCCCACCGGGACACCGGGGAGCAGCCGGAGTGTCCCGGTGCTACCCCCGTGTCCCCTCCCGAGCTCCCCACCGGACACCGGGGACCCCCCCGGTTCTGTTCCGGGACCCTCCCGTCAGGGTCGCCCTTTTCATTCCCGAGTGACCCCCCCCAAACACCGGGAACCCCCGGGTCCTGCCCTGAGTCCCCTCCGTGTCCTCCCCAAACACCGGGAACGTCCCGGGACTCCCCCTAAAACACCGGGGACACCTCGAGATCCCCCCCCCGGGTCCCCTCCCCGGTGTCCCCCACAAACACCGGGGGGGCCCCGCCGAGGCTCCCCCCTCCTCCCCACCCTCAGGGCCCGGCGCCGCGGTGGCGCGTGCCGCTCTAATGATACTAATTACAATTACAATCGCTAATTGGGCGCGGGGCCCCGCGGCAGCGAAGCGGGGGAGGGGACACTGAGGGTGAAGGGGGGGACACACCCAGGTCACCCCCCCCGTGTCCCCGCCCCGGCCCGGCCCGGCCCTGCCTCAGTTTCCCCACCCGGGAAGGGGCAAAGGTGAACGGGAGGAGGGCCCCACCCATGGCGGTTGGGGGACCAGGGGATGGCACCGCCACCCCAGTGTCGCCTCCTTGTCGCCAGGGTGTGCCAGTCGCCCTCGGGAGGGGCCCTGGCCTATCCCCACAGCGCTATTTGTCCCGGATTGTCCCCGCTGTCCCTCCTATTGTCCCCAGGCTCCTCCCATTGTCCTCACCCCATCATGTCCCCACATTGCCCCCCCTCATCCCTACGGCCCCCTCGGGCAACCTCCCTCAATCAACCCCACCCCGCCGCTCTCCCTTTCCTCACAGAACCCTCCCCACCCCCTATCCCCACCCTTCTCTCCTCACCCCTTCCCTCAGTCTCTAAAACGCCCCAAAAAAACCCAAAATCCCCACCCAGGCCCCCCCTTTCTGCCCTCAGTTAAGATGGCGGCGTCCCCGCCTCACGTTTTCCAAGATGGCGCCCGCGCCGCCACGCGGCCCGCCCTGCCAGGCTGCCCTCACTCAAGATGGCCCCCGCCCCATGCCAACCAATGGCTATGAAGCCAACGGCAATAACCCGGATGTAGCCGCCATCTTGCCCTCATCCAACATGGCACCGCCCTCCCCGTGTTTCCCTATGGGCGTGAAGCCGTGGTGCCCGGATGTGGGCGCGGCTTCACGGTGGAGACGGGGCGTGGCATCGGCCTGCCGGAAGTTGCGTCAGAGCGGAGCCGCCCGCGGGGAGCGGGGAGCGGAGCGGACGGAGCCAAGATGGCGGCGCCGGGGCTGTGCCGGCCCTAAGGGGCCGGGAGGGGCCCCCGTGCTCGGCGGGCTGGGACGGGCCGCAGGGGGGGCCCCGCCGCTCCCCTCGCCGCTCCTCGAGACGCTGCCGCCGCCGGAACCTCCCCGGGGCCTGACCGGAGCCTCCCCGGGGGAGAAGCGGGGCCTGCTCGGGGCCTTTCGCGGCCTTACCGGGGCCTCCCCGCGGCCTTTCGGGGCTCGGCGGCGCCGTCTGGGGCCTCCCCGGGGCTCGGCGGCGCCGTTCGCGGCCTTACCGGGGCTTGACCGGAGCTTTTTGAGGTCGGACCGGGCCCTTCTCGAGGCCTCCGGGCCCTGACCGGGGCTGAACCGGCGCCTTTCGGGCTCCAACCGGGGCTGAACCGGGGCTTTAAAGGCCTTTAACGGGAAGAGCCCCACGGTTCCCCCTGTTTTGGTTCTTTATCCCCGGAATTTGGGGCCGATTTCAGCCGAAATCGCGGCCAAATCGGAGCTTTTTTTGTTTTGTGTTTTTCTTATTTCACAGCGGCGCTTTTCCCGTTTTTTTTTTTTTTTTTTTTTTTGGTTTTTTTTTTTTTTTTTTCCTCCGGGATTTCGGCTCCTCCTGAGGGTCAGAGAATCCCGGCATTTGAGGCGCAGGAGGAGCGGGATGAAATTCCAAGGATTTCTTCACTCGAGCGAGGTTTTTTTGGCTTTTTTCTTGCGGTTTTTGCTTTGAGCGAGCCCAGGATCGCCCAAATCCGCGAGAAATCCGGGATCCAGGGAATTCCTCCCTCGGGAATGGTGTCCCTGGAACCGGGAATGACTTAAGGGCAACGCTGTGTTTGGCTTTTCCTCGGTAAATTATTCTTTAGCAAGTTTAAAAAAAAAAAAAAGAAAAAAAAAAAAGGATTTTTTTGGGGGGAAAAATCCGGTGTTTTCCGGCAAGGACTGACAGCGATCCCGGCCTCTGGAATTGCGGCCGCCGGTGGAACTTTGGGAGCCTCCGCGGGGGATTTTTGGGGAGTTTAATTTAAAAAAAAAAAAAAAAAAATCAAGGACAAGGAGAAAAGGGGATCGAAGATTGCTGAGAAACGCTCGGGATCCAGGCACGGCTGGGATCGCTCCTGGCTGAGGTGGGTGTGCAGGGATTTGGGATTCCGGGATTTGGGGGGATTTATTCGGGAGCTTGGGATGGATCCAGAGGCTCCTGATGGAGCCAGGGAGGTTTGGGATTGGTCCAGGGAGCCTCCAAATGGATCTGGAGAGGCTCAGGATGGATCCTGGGAGGGATCCAGAGGGTCCTGATGGATCCAAGGAGGTTTGGGATGGATCCAGAGGGTCCTGATGGATCCAGGAGGGGCTCGGGATGGATCCTGGGGAGCTCAGGATGGATCCAGGGAAGTTTGGGATGGATCCAGAAGATCCTGGCAGATCTGGAGAGGCTTGGGATGGATCCTGGGAGGGATCCAGAGGGTCCTGAGGGATCCAGGAAGGCTCAGGATGGATGTGGAGAGAGTCAGGATTAATCCAGGGAGGTTCAGGGTGGATCCAAGGAGGTTTGGGATGGATCTGGAGAGGCTCAAGATGGATTCTGGGGAGTCTGGGGTGGATCCAGGGGTGTTCAGGATGGATCCAGAGGGTCCTGATGGATCCAGGAAGAGTCAGGATTAATCCAAGGAGGCTCAGGATGGATCCAGGAGTTGGGGATGGATCCCAAGGAGTTCCCTCCTGGAGCCTCCCAGCTCGAACCCCTCCCTGCTCCAGCCAATTATCCCGGCTGGCGCTAATTATTCCCACCCAGAGAGCTCCGGGGATTTTGGGAATCCTCGGGAATCCCTTGGAATTCGGGGCTGGAATGACGTTTTGGGATCCATTTGGATTATTATTATATAGGATGGATTAAAGCTGAAGCCACTCAGGAATAAAATTTCCACATTCCCAGCAGATTCCAGGGGTAGGAATTCCCAAATTCCCCAATTCCAGCCCCAAACGGCCCCAGTTTTCCATGGGGCTCCTTTTCCTTCAGGATATTTTGTCAGGAGCTTCCTTCTCTTGCTCCCTTCCCAGCCTCCTTTTCTTCCTGGAAAATCCAATTTATTTGGGCTGGGAATGGATTTTTGGGAATTCCTGCTGGATTTAGGAAGGGGAATCCCCCCCCCCCCCCCCCCAAAAAAAAAGTGGAAAATTCAGGATCAATCCCAATTTTGGGTTTTTTTTTTCCCCAATTGTTTGGGAATTGTTCCTATCCCTGGGATCCAAAATTCCTGCTGGGAACTGGGAGGGAAAAGTTCACCTGGAGTCTCTCCCTCGTGTCCATTTCCCCTGGAAAATTCACCTGAAAATTGGGATTTGGGTCTTTTCTCCCCACCCGGGCCGGGATTTTTTGGGATAATGTGGAATTCTCACGGTTTTGGCCTGAATTTAGTGGGAAAAATCCCCAAATATCCGCAGGGATCCCATTGGGGCTGAGCCCTGGGAAGCCCCAGGAACTCGTTTTTCCCGTTGATCCCGAAATTATTTGAATGTTCCCGGAATTCTCTTCCTGGGAAAAGCCTCCGGAGTGGGTGGGGGGGGGGGATTTTCCAAAGGATTTCGGGATCTTTGGGGTTTTTTTCTGGGAGATTTTCTTGCTCCCTTCTGAGGAAAATCCATGGATTTTGGGGATTTTTGGGATTTCCACCTCCCACCCTGTGGATTTCAGGATTTTGGGAGCCGTGGAAATCTCGGGATCTCCTCCACGGCTGGAATTCCCTGCTTGGAAGTGAATTTAACAATTTTTGTGGATTTTTTGGGAAGCTTGATCCCAAAACTCCCCTTTGCCAGGGGTCAGCACTTCCATAAAACCTCAATTTTCCTGGATTTCTTGGGATTTTCAGGCAGCACGACACCAAATTCCTGCTTTTTTTTCTGGCTTCCACGGGAGGAAAACGATCCAGGATCATTCCAGAGGGGTTGGTGCTGAAGAATCCAAGGATTTTCCCCGATTTTTGTACAATTCGACACCCAAATTTGGGGGAAAAGGGGACATTTTAAGGAAAACTCCCTAAAAAACAGCGGGATCACAGCACCAGGTGCTTCCCATTCCCCCCCTGGAGCTGGGGCCAGGTTGTTTTTTTCCAGGGATTTTATGGGAATTTCCTCCTTGGAGAGAGCTGGGAATTGGGGATGGGTGGGGGGTTCCTGTCGTGATCCCGATGTTTTCCTGGTGTTTTGGAGACTGTATCCAGGGAAAGGCTGGAGCCAGGGCTGAGGAGTGGGGATGGATCCCAATGGAAAATCCCAGGGATTGGGGTTGGGATTCCACTGAAAAAAAACCCAGGGATTTGGGTCAGGATCCCAATGGAAAATCCCAGGGATTGGGGTTGGGATTCCACTGAAAAAAACCCAGGGATTTGGGTCAGGATCCCAATGAAAAATCCCTGGGATTGTGGTTGGGATCCTGACAGAAAATCCCAGGGATTTGGGTCAGGATCCTTGGTGGATCACACTGGAAAATCCCTGGGATTGGGGTTGCAATCCTGACAGAAAATCCCCGGGATTGGGGTAAAGATCCCAATGGAAAATCCCAGAGATTGGGGTCGGGATCCTGAGTGAATCCTGCTGGAAAACCCCCAGGGATTGATTGGGGTTGGGGTCCTGCTGGAAAACACCCAAGATTTGGGTTGGGATCCCACTGGATTCCAGTGGAAAACCCCAAGGGATTGATTTGGGTTGGGATCCCACTGGAATCCCCAGAGATTTGGATCAGGATCCTGAGTGAATCCCACTGAAAAATTGGGATTTGGGTCAGGATCCTCACTGGATTCCCATGGAAAATCCCCGGGATTGGGGTCAGGATCCCGAGTGGATCCTGCTGGAAAACCCCAAGGGATTGGGGTCGGGATCCTCACTGGATTCCCATGGAAAATCCCCGGGGCTGGGGTCAGGATCCCATCCAGGAGCTCCTGATCCCAGGAATTCCCGAGGGATGGGATTTTCAGGATGCATCCCTGCAGTGTGGGGCACTGAGATCCCTCTGGACCCCTCTGGGTCCCCATTTTCGGCCGGGATACAGCGATGTCCCCGTGTCCCACTGTCCCCATGTCCCATTGACCCCACTGACCCCGTGTCCCACTGTCCCTGTGTCCTACTAACCCCATTGTCCCCGTGTCCCCAGCAGGTGCCATGTCCCACTGACCCCATTGTCCCCGTGTCCCCAGCAGGTGCCCATGGCAGGCTGGAAGCGTGGTGCCATGTCCCACTGTCCCCATGTCCCACTGATCCCACTGTCCCCATGTCCCACTGACCCCATTGTCCCGTGTCCCCAGCAGGTGCCCATGGCGGGCCGGAAGCACAGTGCCATGTCCCACTGACCCCATATCCCATTGTCCCCATGTCCCACTGACCCCTTTGTCCCCATGTCCCCAGCAGGTGCCCATGGCGGGCTGGAAGCGCGGTGCCATGTCCCATTGATCCCATTGTCCCCATGTCCCACTGACCCCATTGTCCCCATGTCCCCAGGTGCCCATGGCGGGCTGGAAGCACAGTGCCATGTCCCACTGACCCCATATCCCACTGTCCCCATGTCCCACTGACCCCATTGTCCCCATGTCCCCAGCAGGTGCCCATGGCAGGCTGGAAGCGCGGTGCTATGTCCCATTGACCCCATTGTCCCCAGGTGCCCATGGCGGGCCGGAAGCGCGGTGCCATGCCTGGCAGTGCCATGTCCCACTGACCCCATACCCCATTGTCCCCAGCAGGTGCCCATGGCGGGCCGGAAGCGCGGTGCCATGTCCCATTGATCCCATTGTCCCCATGTCCCACTGACCCCATTGTCCCGTGTCCCCAGCAGGTGCCCATGGCGGGCCGGAAGCGCGGTGCGGGCGGTGCCAGCGGCGGTGCCGGCGGTGCCGGTGGCGGTGGCGGAGCGGCGGCGCCGTGGCCGGAGGAGCCGGGCGAGCGCGAGCAGGGCCTGTACTCTCTGCACCGCATGTTCGACATCGTGGGCGCGCAGCTGACGCACCGCGACGTGCGCGTGCTCTCCTTCCTGTTCGTGGACGTGCTGGACGAGGCCGAGCGCGGCCGCATCCGCTCGGGACGAGATTTCCTGCTGGCCCTGGAGCGCCAGGGCCGCTGCGACGAGAGCAACCTGCGGCAGCTGCTGCAGCTGCTGCGCATCATCACCCGCCACGACCTGCTGCCCTACGTCAGCCTCAAGAGGCGGCGCCCCGGTGAGTGTCTGTCGCGATATATCGCGATATATGGGGTCAGTATCGCGATATATGGGGTCAGTATCGCGATATATGGGGTCACTATCACGATATACGGGGTCACTGTCACAATGTATGGAGTCATTGGGGGTTACATCATCACCCGCCACGACCTGCTGCCCTACGTCAGCCTCAAGAGGCGGCGCCCCGGTGAGTGTCTGTCGCGATATATGGGGTCAGTATCACGATATACGGGGTCAGTATCACGATATACGGGGTCAGTATCGCGATATATGGGGTCAGTATCACGATATATGGGGTCACTGTTATAATGTATGGAGTCATTGGGGGTTACATCATCACCCGCCACGACCTGCTGCCCTACGTCAGCCTCAAGAGGCGGCGCCCCGGTGAGTGTCTGTCGCGATATATCGCGATATATGGGGTACTGGGGTGACATCATCATGCACCATGACCTGCTGCCCTGTGTCAGCCTCAGGTGGCGATGCCTGGCTGAGTCTGTCGCGATATGTCACGATGTGTCGCGATATATGGGGTCACATCGCCCACCACGAGCTGCTGCCCTACAGCAGCCTCAGGCAGCGGCAGCCAGGTGAGTCTGTCGCGATATGAGGCTGCTGTCGTGACAGGCTGCCCTATATGGAGATACGTGGCTCTGGTGTCGCAGTAGGTGGGGCTGGTGTCACGATAGAAGGGCTGGGATCACAGCGGGCTGCCCTGTGTCCCAATAGGCTGCCCTATATCACGATAGGCTGCCCTATATCGTGACACTGTTCTGTGTGTCAGCCCTGGAGGGGCCCTGGGCTGGTGAGTGACCCCTGAGCCGGGTGGGAGCCATGGCTGGAGCCTGCCCAGGGATCGGGATCGGGATTGGGATTGGGATCGGGATTGGGATCGGGGCTGGCACAGCTTTGGGATGTGCTGTGTGTGACACCCGAGGTGCAGCTGCTGGAACAATCCTGGGATGATCCAGAGCTTTGAGATCCCCAGTGGGGTTTTCCCGGTGCCACCCTGGTGCCATTCCCTGAAATCCCAGTGCCAATCCCAGTGCCAATCCCGGTGCCAATCCCGGTGCCATTCCCTGACACCCGGTGCCACCTCAATGCCATTCCCAGTGTGCCCGGACCTGGTGGACAAGTACCTGGAGGAGACGTCCATCCGCTACGTCACCCCCCGCGCGCCCGGGGGGGCCCCGCCCGGCCTCGGCCACCCCCACAAATCAGGTACGGGGCCCACGGGGGGTCACCATCCCCCATTTGGGATCACCATCCCCCATTTGGGGTCACCATCCCCTTTTTGGGATCATCACTCCCCCCATTTGGGAATATCACCTCCATTTGGGGTCATCATCCCTATTTAGGATCATCCCTTTGGGGATCGTTTTCCCCCTTTGGGGTCACCTCCTCCATTTGGGGTCATCCCAAAGTTCCCGACCCTGGAACTCTTGGGGTTCGGCTCTGGGTTTGGGGGACAGTGCCCAAATCTGTGGGGGGTTTCAGGGATTTGGTGCAGGAATTGGGGTCCCCTTAATGAATGGGGGAGATTTGGGATCTCTGACCCCATTTGTGTCCCAGTTTCCCAGTGCCTGCCCCCCCAGGGTGGGATTTGGGATGGATTTGGGGCTCCCTGGATGGATTTGGGATGGGTTTGGGATGGGTTTGAGGTCCCTGACCCCATTTGTCCCCCCCATATCCCAGTGCCTGCCCCCCACCCGTCCCTGTGCTGCCCCCCGGGGGGGCCCCAGCTGGGCCCGAAGCGCCCGGGCCGGGCCCGGAGCCTCCTCGGGAACCAACGGAAACGCAGGAAGTCAGCGACCCCCGACCCCAAGGAGAAACAGACCTGCGGTGAGAGGGGATTGGGATTGGGATTTGGGATTGGGAATGTGGGATTTGGGATCCCTAAAGGAGAAACAGACCTGCGGTGAGAGGGGATTGGGATTGAGGATTTGGGATTGGGAATGTGGGATTTGGGATCCCTAAAGAGAAACAGACCTGCAGTGAGAGGGGATTGGGAATGTGGGATTTGGGATATGGGATTCCTAAAGAGAAACAGACCTGTGGTGAGAGGGGATTGGGAATTGGGGATTGGGAATGTGGGATATGGGATTCCTAAAGAGAAACAGACCTGTGGTGAGAGGGGATTTGGATTGGGATTTGGGATTGGGAATGTGGGATATGGGATCCCTAAAGAGAAACAGACCTGCGGTGAGAGGGGATTGGGATTGGGATTTGGGATTTGGGATTTGGGATATGAGATCCCTAAAGAGAAACAGACCTGCGGTGAGAGGGGATTGGGATTTGGGATTGGGAATGTGGGATTTGGGATCCCTAAAGAGAAACAGACCTGCGGTGAGAGGGGATTGGGATTGGGATTTGGGATTGGGAATGTGGGATATGGGATCCCTAAAGAGAAACAGACCTGTGGTGAGAGGGGATTGGGATTGAGGATTTGGGATTGGGAATGTGGGATATGGGATCCCTAAAGGAGAAACAGACCTGTGGTGAGAGGGGATTGGGAATGGGAATGTGGGATTGGGAATGTGGGATTTGGGATCCCTAAAGAGAAACAGACCTGCAGTGAGAGGGGATTGGGATTTGGGATTGGGATATGGGATTCCTAAAGAGAAACAGACCTGTGGTGAGAGGGGATTGGGGATTTGGGACTGGGAATGTGGGACTGGGATTGGGAATGAGATCCCTAAAGAGAAACAGACCTGTGGTGAGAAGGGATTGTGGGATTGGGAATGTGGAACTGGAATCTCTGGTACTGCAATTGGAGCAATCCCCAGAATTGTGAGCCATCCCAATATTGGGAAAATCTGCAGCTTGGAGGTGAATTATTGAGTGGAGGAGCAAAACCCCCCCAAAAAACCCCGCCCAAACTCCATCAACCCTGCAACTCAGCACCAGGACTGCTTTTCCAACCTTCCTTCCCCTAATTCCTGAATCCCAATCCCCTGGCTTAGGATGGGGAGCTCTAGGATTGAGGGGAATTGGGATTGGAGTGAGAACTGGGATTGGAGGGTCTGGGGATTTGGGGCTGGAAGTGGGATGAGATCCCTGGAATCCTCAGACATTCCAACATAGAGAAAATTTGCATTTTGGGGGTGAATTATTGAGTGGAGGAGCCCCATGAAGAGAAGAAACCCCCAAAAAAACCCCACCCAAACTCCATCAACCCTGCAACTCAGCACCAGGACTGCCTTTCCAACCTTCCTTCCCCTAATTCCTGAATCCCAATCCCCTGGGAATGGGGGGGGGTCCTTAGGATGGGGATCTCTAGGATTGAGGGGAACTGGGATTAGAGGATCCTGGGGATTGGAGTGAGAACTGGGATTGGAGGGTCTGGGGTTTGGGGCTGGAACTGGCAGGAGATCCCTGGAATCCTCAGACATTCCGAGATAGAGAAAATTCACAGTTTGGGGGTGAATTACTGAGTGGAGGAGCCCTGTGAGTAGAAGAAACCCCCACAAAAATCCCCCAAACTCCATCAACCCTGCAACTCAGCACCAGGACTGCGTTTCCAACCTTCCTTTCCCTAATTCCTGAATCCCATTCCCCTGGGGATGGGGGGGTCCTTAGGATGGGGAGCTCTAGGATTGAGGGGAACTGGGATTGGAGTGAGAACTGGGATTGGAGGGTCTGGGGATTTGGGCTGGAAGCGGGATGAGATCCCTGGAATCCTCAGCCATTCCGACATCGAGAAAATTCACAGTTTGGGGGTGAATTACTGAGTGGAGGAGCCCCGTGAGGAGAAGAAACCCCACCCAAACTGCATCAACCCTACAACTCAATACGGGGAGCACCCCCAAATCCCCAAACCCCCAAATCCCCAAATCCCCCCGTTGCCCCCGCAGACATCCGCCTGCGCGTGCGCGCCGAGTACTGCCAGCACGACTCCGCCCTGCACGGCAACGTCTTCTCCAACAAGCAGGACCCTCTGGAGCGCCAATTCGAGCGCTTCAACCAGGCCAACACCATCCTGAAATCGCGGGATTTGGGCTCCATCATCTGCGACATCAAATTCTCGGAGCTCACCTACCTCGACGCCTTCTGGCGGGATTACATCAACGGCTCGCTGCTGGAGGCCCTCAAGGGCGTCTTCATCACGGACTCGCTCAAACAGGCCGTGGGCCACGAGGCCATCAAGCTGCTGGTCAACGTGGACGAGGAGGATTACGAGCTGGGCCGTCAGAAACTCCTCAGGAACTTGATGCTCCACACGGCTCCCTGAGGGATCTCAAGTTTTTTGTTGGTTTTTTTTGTTTTTTTTGTTCCCGGGTTTTTTCCGTTTTTTTGTCCCTCGTCCCGACTCTTCCCGAGGTTTTGTTGGCGTAGAGCCCCGCTCATGGATTTGGGGAGGGTTGGAGGTGTGGGGTGTTCCGGGATTTTGGCGATTTTTGGGGTTCCTGATGGGTTCTCCTTGTGTTTTTTCCATGGGTTTTCCTTCCCTTTTTTTTTTTTTTTTTGTTTGTTTGGTTTTTTTGTTTTTTTTTTTTTCTTTCGTACCCATTAAAAACGGCGATGAAAAGGTGAAAAATCCCACTGGTGCAAGAACACTGGGATTTGGGGATGTGGAATATTCCAGAATTCCTCACTTTTCCCTGTCTATTCCTCCTTCTCCTTGTGTTTTCCATGTTTTCTCTCCCTGTTTTCTTTTCTTTTGTATCCATTAAAAATGGTGATGATGAAAAGGCAAAAATCCCGTTGGTTCAGCACAGTCAGAATTGGGGATTTCAGGAGTGGGAAGCCCTGGAATAATGGAACATTCTGGGTTGGAGGTGTGGGGTATTCCAGAATTCAGCAGTTTTTGGGGTTCCTGATGGGTTCTCCTTGTGTTTTCCATGGGTTTTCCTTCTCTTTTTTTTTTTTTTTTTTTGGTACTCATTACAAACAGTGATGAAAAGGTGAAAATCCCACTGGTGCAAGAACACTGGGATTTGGGGATTGGGAGATTTGAGGTGTGGGAAGCCCTGGAAAATCAGAATATTCCAGAATTCCTCACTTTTCCCTGTCAATTTCTCTTTTTCCTTGTGTTTTCCATGATTTTTTTCCTGTTTTCTGTTCTTTTGCACCCATTAAAACCCACGATGAAAAGGTGAAAATCCCATTGGTGCAACATGCTGGGATTTGGGGATTGGAGGTTTGGAGAGCACTGGAATAACAGAATATTCCAGAATTCCTCACTTTTCCCTGGCAATTCCTTCTCCTCTTTGTGTTTTCCATGTTTTCTCCCTATTTTCTTTTCTTTTATATCCATTAAAAATGGTGATGAAAAGGCAAAAATCCCATTGGTGCAGCACAGTCGAAATTGGGGATTTCAGGTGTGGGAAAATGGAATATTCCAGAATTCCTCACTTTTCCCCCATCAATTCTTCTTTCTCCTTGTGTTTTTCATCATTTTTTTTTCCTCTTTTGTATCCATTAAAAATGGCCAAAAAAGGGCAAAAATTTCATTTTAAGAACTTGAGGGATGCAATGGGATTTGGGGACTGGGGGTGTGGAATATTTCAGAATTCCTCATTTTGTCAAATTCCTCCTCCTTGTGTTTTCCATGATTTCCCCTCTAGTTTTCTCCTCTTTTATATCCATTAAAAACAAAAAGCAAATGGCAATTTCCCCCAAAATTCCCATTTTCCTCCCCCAAAAATCCCTGGGTTCCCCCCCCAAAATTTCCCATTTTCCCCCAAACCCAACAGGGATGCAGTTTTTTCCCATTTTCCCTGTTTTTCCCCCCATTCTCACCCAGCATTTGGGGGATCCCAATCCCTCCCATCCCAAAATTCCTCCACACTTTGGGGTAATTTCCTGGGATTTTTGTATTTTTCAAATTTCAATAGAAGGAAATTCCTCCCCCCCCCAAAAAAAAACGGGGACACCCCAAAAAAAAGGGGGTGAGGAGCACCGAGCTGCCCCATTTTGGGGAAGAAAGAACAGATTTGGGGCAGATTTGGGCAAAATCTGGAATTTGGGGTGCTGGTGTCACCCTCAGGGTGCCCTAAATGACCTCCAAAAATGGGGGAGACCCCAAAAAATGGGGGGAGCCCATAATAAGAGGGGGACACCTTGGGCTGTTCCTTTTTGGGAACAAAAGTGCTGATTCAGTGCAAATTTGGGCTGAATTGGGGCAGATTTTGGGCAGATTCTGAACTGATTCAAAGCAGATTTGGGGCTGAAATTGGGACCCCCAAAAAGAGGGAGGGGACATTGTGCCATTTCATTTTAGGGACATGAAGGCAGATTTGGGGCTCATTCAGAGCTGGAATTGATGCAGATTTGGGATCCCAAAAAAAGAGTGGGGACCCCAAAAGGAGAGCAGGGAGGACACATTGTGCCATTTCATTCTGGGGGACAAAAGGGCAGATTTGGAGCAAATTTGGGGCCAATTTGGAGCTGAATTGATGCAGATTTGGGGCAGATTCGGGGCTGAAATTTTGGGACTCCAAAAAGAGGGAGGGGACACCTTGTGCCAGTTCATTATGGGGACAAAAAGGGCAGATTTGGGGCTGATTCAGAGCTGAATTGATTCAGATTTGGGGCTGATTTGTGACCCCAAAAAGAGGGAGGGGACATTGTGCCATTTCATTTTGGGTACAAAAAGGGCAGATTTGGGGCTGATTCTGAGCTTGAATCGATGCAGATTTGGGACCCTAAAAAAGAAAAAGGGACGACACCTTGTGCCACTTCATTCTGGGGACACAAAAGCAAATCCGGTGCCAACTCCGAGTGGATTTTGGGTGGATTTGGAGCAGTTTGAGCCCAAACCCGGTGCCAGTCGGTGCCGGTCCCCCGGTGCCAGCTCAGGTGGCCGCTGTCCCTGGCAGTGTCCCGTAGATGTCCCCACGGCGGTGGCCGTGCACAGGCAGGTTCTGGCGCACCTGCTCCAGGTAGGCCAGGTCCAGCTGGGCCAGGCACAGCCCTGGGCCCTCCTGGCACTGGGCCACCACCGTGCCCCAGGGATCGGCCACCAGCGAGTGGCCAAAGGACGCCCGGCCCGGGTTGTGCCGCCCGGTCTGAGCCGCGGCCACCACGTAGCACTGGCACTCGATGGCACGGGCACGCAGCAGCACCTGCGGGGACAGCGGGGTCACCCAGGGGACATGGGGGACACGGGGGGCACGGGGACACCGAGGGGACATGGGGGACACGGGGACACAGCAACACCTGTGAGTACAGCGGTGACACTGAGCAGACTGGGGGCCATGGGGACAGTGGTGACACTGAGGGGACAGAACTAGGGGACATGGGGGTCACGGGGACAGCGGTGACACCGAGGGGACATGGGGCCCATGGGGACAGCAGTGACACCGAGGGGAGAGAACTGGGCGGGATGGGATCACAGCAGTGACACTGAGGGGACATGGAGGGCACAAGGGGCATGGGGACATAGCAGCCCTCTTAGGGACCCCCCCCCAGGTGTCCCCAGCCCCCTCCCAGGGTGTCCCCAAGCCCTCCCCGGTGTCCCCTCACCTCCCAGTGTGCAGCTCCGGTGGGGACGGTGAAGGCCGAGGGGAAGGTCAGGATTTGGGCACCGGCCCCGCGCAGAGCCTGGGCCAGCTCCGGGAAACGCAGGTCATAGCACACGGCCAGCCCCAGCTGCGGGGACATCGGGGACAGCTGGGGACAGCTGGGGACACCCTGGGGACAGCCCTGGGACATGGGGAGGTCAGGGCAGGGCCAGCTCTGGGTACCACGGGCTGTGGCACACGGCCAATTCCAGTGGTTTTCTGGGAATCCCGCGGCTCAGCGAGGCCAGGGAACACTTGGGGACACCTTGGGGACACTCAGGGACACCGGGGCCATCCCAGGCCTCGTGGCAGGGCCGTACCTTGCCCACAGGGGTGGCGATGGGTGGCAGCAGCTCCCGGCCCGGGTTGGTGAAGGAGCTCTCGCTCAGCGCCGGCGCCCCCGGCAGCGCCGCGTCAAACAGGTGAAGCTTCCGGTAGGCGGCCACCAGCGCACCTGGGGACACCGCGGGGATTGGGGACAGCTGGGGACAGCCAGGGACAGCTGGGGACAGCCAGGGACACTGGGGGTTGGGGACAGCCAGGGGTTGGGAATGTTTCCGGTACTTGGCCACCACCGCTCCTGGGGACAGCCAGAGGGGATTGGGGACAACCAGGGACACCAGGAGGCATTGGGGACAGTCAGGGACAACCAGGGGGGATTGGGGACATCCAGAGACAGCTGGGGACAGCCAGGGACACCAGGGGGATTGGGGACAGTTGGGGACACCAGGGACAGCCGGGGACATCCAGGGACAGCCAGGGGTTGGGAACGCTTCTGGTACACGGCCACCACCACTCCTAGGGACAGCCAGGGGGATTGGGGACAGCTGGGGACACTGGGGACAGCCAAGGGGGATTGGGGACAGCTGAGGACACTGGGGACAGCCAAGGGGGATTGGGGACAGCTGAGGACACTGGGGACAGCCAAGGGGGATTGGGGACACTGGGGACAGCCAGGGGTTGGGAATGTTTCTGGTACACAGCCACCACCGCTCCTGGGGACATGGCGGATTGGGGACAGCTGGGGACACAGGGACATCCAGAGGCTGGGAATGCCAGGGCCATGTGGGGGATTGGGATTCTTGGGGACACGAGGCAGGGACACAGGGACATCTGGAGGGTTGGGAATGTTGGGGACACACAGATCTGGAGGACACGGGGTGGTGGCACAAGGACTTTGGGAGGTTTGGGAATGTCAGGGACATGGAGAGTGGGGACATGGGGGTGACACAGGGGTGACAGGTGTCCCACCAGAGTTGTCCAGCAGCAGGTGACAGTTGTAAATCCGGCCCGTGCTGTCCCAGTCCTGGCCACGCTCGTGGAAACCCCCGAGGGACAGCCACACGTCACATTCCCTGGGGACACACAGGACACGAGGTGACATTCCCTGGGGACACACAGGACACGAGGTGACATTCCCTGGGGACACACACACGGCACACCCCGGCCCCATTCCTGGTCCCTGTCCCTGTCCAAGGGATGGGGGCGAGGACAAGGACAGCAACTGGGACAGGTGGGGACAAAAACAAGGACAGGGACAGAGACGGGAACAGGGACAAGAATTGGGATGGGGACAGGGACAGACAGGGCTGGAAACAGGCAGGGGGAAAAGGACAAGGGACAGGGACAGGGAAACAGAGGGGATGGGGGACAGAAGGAGCTGGGAACAGAAGGTGGGTGAGGAACAGTGACAGTGGTTGGGGACAAGGACAGGGATGGGGACAGGAACAGATGGGAATGAGGACACGGTTTGATAAGACTTTGGGGACAGGGACAGAGCTGAGGATGGCACTGGGGACAGAGACAGGACTGGAAACAAGGACAGGGCTGGGGAGAAGGACAGGAATGGGCTGGGAACAAGGACACAGCTCTGAACAGGTCCAGGTGTCCCCAGATCCTCCCAGTGTCCCCTCAGTGTCCACGCAGTGCTCGCAGGTGTCCCCTGGCACCCTCAGTGTCCCCAGGTGTCCCCTGGCACCCTCAGTGTCCCCTGGCGTCCTCAGATCTCCCCAGTGCCCCCAGATCCCCCCAGGTGTCCCCTGGCACCCCTGGTGTCCCCGTACTTTGCCAGCTGGCAGCAGCGCCCCACGATGTCGCCGTGCAGTGTCCCCATGTCCCCCGGTGTCCCCATGTCCCCAGTGTCCCCCGGTGTCCCCACGCCCCCCGATGTCCCCAGTGTCCCCCAGTGTCCCCAGTGTCCCCGTACTTTGCCAGCTGGCGGTAGCGCCCCACGATGTCCCCGTGCAGGGGCTCTGCCAGCTCCAGGCTCTGCTGGGGGCTGTCCCCGATGAAGTCGAAGCCCTCGGGCAGGAACACGGCCCGGGCCCCGCGCTCTGCCGCCCGCCGCACCAGCGCCGAGCACTGCTGCCAATTGTGCTCCTTGTCCGCCGTGCTGGTCACCTGCACCACGGCCACCACCCCCCCTGGGGACACTGCTGGCGCTGGGGACAGCGACATGGCCCTGGGGCTGTGGGGAGGGACGGTACGGGGGACATCAGGGGGACAGCGACGTGGCCCTGGGGCTGTGGGGAGGGGACACCGTGGGGACTGGGACACCTCACAGGGCTGGGGGTCGCCCCATGGGACACCTCGAAAGGACTGGGGTCACCCCTTGGGGACAGGGACAACCCCAGGTGACCCCATGGGGACCTGAAGCCTCTTTCCCCCCATTCATTTGGGGTCACCCTCAGCCCCCCCCTGGGGTTTTTGGGGTTCTCCACAGGGTATTTGGGGTCTCCCTGGCGTTTTTGGGGTTCCCCCGGTACCTGCTGGAGATGTGGGGGGCTCTCGAGGGTCTCGGGGGGCAGCACAGCAGGGCCCGGGGGGCCACCCTCAGCCTGGGAGGGAGACACCCCAAATTGGGGAGGGGTCACACGGCTGGGGGGGGGACCTGGGAACCCCCCAGATTGCCCCTGAACCCCCAAAACTGCCCCAAATACCCCCCAGACTGCCCCTGAACCCCCAAAACCGCCCCAAATACCCCCCAGACTGCCCCAGGGGTGACCCCACTCTGCCCCCTGACCCCCCCAAACGTCCTCAGCTCCCCACAGCTGCCCCAATTTGGACCCCAGCCCCTCAAAAACTGCTCCTAGGACCCCCCAAACTGCCCCAAATTAGCCCCAAACTGCCCCAGTTTGGACCCCAAAGTATCCAACTCCCTTAAATTGCCTCTAGAACCTCTCAGCATCCCCCAAAACTGCCCAAATCGGATCCCAAACTATCCCCAGCCCCAAAACTGCATCCAGACCCCCCAAACACCCTCCAAATACCCCCAAAACTGCCCCAATTTTGATCACAAAGTACCCCAGCTGCCTCAAAACTACCTCAAGACCCTCCAAACTCACCCCAATGCCCTGCGAACTGCCCCAAATCCCCCCAAAACTGCCCCAATTTGGACCCCAAACTATCCCCACACGCCCTTAACTGCCCCAACATTCCTCAATTGGCCCAAGAAGCTCCAGACACCCCCCAAACACCCCAAAACTGCCCCAATTCTGACCCCAAAGCACCCTCCCCTCCCCAAACTACCCCCAAACCGCACCCCTGTCACTCCCCACCCGTCCCCAGCCCCTCCAAATCCCAAATTCCCCGCACCTCCGCCCTCCCCCCACCCCCAAAGCCCCTCCTGCCCCGCATTTTTTCCCCTTTTTCCCCGTTTTTCGCCTCGTTCCCGCACATTCCCCGCCGGAGGCAGCTCGGGCAAAGTCCCCCCCCTTCAGGCGCTGCCCTCACCCAAGATGGCGCCGCTCCCGCCTCACCCGGATCCAAGATGGCGGCCGGAAGTGACGGCACGGAGGCCGCGGCCGGAGCGGAAGAGGCGGTGCCTCGTGAGAAAAGATGGCGGAGCCGGTGAAGGGGCGAGGGGCGGCCCCGGCCGGGAAGGCGCTGAGCGCCGAGCAGGTAAGGGTGGAATAGGGAAATGGGGAGGGGTCTGCGAACGGGGAGGGGGCCCTGGGAGCTGAGGGGAGGCAGGAGAGTGAGGGTGAGGCGGGGGGAACCAGAGGGGGTTGGGCCTGGGCGTGAGGGGAAGGTAGAGAGTGAGGGGGGGTCTGAGGGGCTGGGGAATAAGGGAGGGGTCCCTGATAATGAGGAGGGGTCTCTGATAATGAAGAGGGGTCTCTGTTAACGGCGGAGGGGTCCCTGGTAACGGGGAGGGAAAATGGAGGACGGGGGCTCTGGGCCTGAGAGGAAGGTGGAGAGTGAGGGGCAGTCCCTGATCCTTGAGGGGGTCTCTGATAACGGGGAGGGGTCCCTGATAAGGGTGGGTGGGGCTGGGACTGGGGTTGGGGAATGAGGGGGGGTCTCTGGGCCCGAGGGGGGGGGGGCTGCTGTGGGGTTGGGGGATCCCCACTCCCATCCCAGGGGTCTCCCAGTGCCCCCAGTGGGATCCCACCCCCATCCCTGGGGGTCCCACCCCCATCCAGGGGATCCCACTTGTATCCCAGTCCAATCCCAGTTTATCCCAGTCTATTCTCAATTCCTCAATCCCAGTTTATCCCAGTCCAGTCCCAGTTTATCCCAGTCCAGTCCCAGTTTATCCCAGTCTATTCTCAATTCCCCAATTCCAGTTTATCCCAGTCCAGTCTCAGTTTATCCCAGTCTAGTCTCAATTCCCCAATTCCAGTTTATCCCAATCCAATCCGAGTTTATCCCAGTCCATTCCCAGTTCCCCAATCCCAGTTTATCCCAGTTCCCCAATGCTCGTTTATTGTAGTCCAATCCCGTTTTATCCCAGTCTAATCCTGGTTTATCCCAGTCCATCCCAGTCCATCCCAGTGCAATCCTGGTTTATCCCAGTCCATCCCAGTTGACCCAGTCCAATCCCAGTCCAATCCCAGTCCATCCCAGTTGACCCAATCCAATCCTGCTTTATCCCAGTCCATCCCAGTCCAATCCCAGTCCAATCCCAGTCCAATCCCAGTTTATCCCAGCCCAATCCCAGCCCAATCCCAGTCCATCCCAGTCCATCCCAGCCCAATCCCAGCCCAATCCCAGTCCATCCCAGCCCAATCCCAGTCCATCCCAGTTGACCCAGTCCATCCCACTGCAGGTCGTGTCCCGTTTTAACCGGCTCCGGCAGGACCAGCGCGGTTTGGCCTCCAAAGCAGCTGAGCTGGAGCTGGAGCTCAACGAGCACAGGTGGGCATGGGGCATTTGGGGTGGGCATGGGGGCATTTGGGGTGGGCATGGGGCATTTGGGGTCGGGGTGGGGGCATTTGGGGTCGGGGTGGGGGCATTTGGGGTCAGGATTGGGGCATTTGGGGTCGGGATTGGGGCATTTGGGGTGGGGGTGGGGGCATTTGGGGTCAGGATGGGGGCATTTGGGGTCAGGATGGGGGCATTTGGGGTCGGGATTTGGGGTCGGGATGGGGGCATTTGGGGTCGGGATTTGGGGTCGGGATGGGGGCATTTGGGGTCGGGATTTGGGGTTGGGATTGGGGCATTTGGTGTCGGGATTGGGGGCATTTGGGGTCGGGATGGGGGCATTTGGGGTCTGGATTTGGGGCATTTGGGGTCGGGATTTGGGGTCGGGATTGGGGGCATTTGGGGACGGGGTGGGGGCATTTGGGATGGGGATTTGGGATGGGGATTTGGATTCAGGATTTAGGATGGGGATTTGAGATTGGGATTTGGGTGGTGGATTTGGGGTGCATTGGGGATTTGGGGTGCATTTTGGATGGGTATTTGGAGTGGATTTGGGTTGTGGATTTGGGATTGGGATTTGGGGTAGATTTGGGGTGGGGGTTTGGGGTAGATTTGGGGTGCTGATCCCGCTGTTCCAGCCTGGTGATCGAGACCCTGCGGGAGGTGGATCCCACCCGGAAGTGTTTCCGCATGGTCGGGGGGGTCCTGGTGGAGAGGACGGTCAAGGAGGTGCTGCCTGCCCTGGAGAGCAACCGGGAGCAGGTCTGGGACCCCAAACCCCCTGGGACCCCATGGAAACCCAGTGCTGTACCCCCAGACCCCCTGGGACCCCATAAAAACCCAGTGCTGTACCCCCAGACCCCCTGGGACCCCATAAAAACCCAGTGCTGTACCCCCAGACCCACTGGGACCCCATAAAAACCCAATGGGATGGCCCCAAACCCACTGGGACCCCATAAAAACCCAATGGGATGGCCCCAAATCCAATGGGACCCCATAAAAACCCAGTGGAGGATCCCAAAATCCACTGAGGTCCCATAAAAACCCAATGGAGGATCCCAAAACCCACTGAGGTTCCATAAAATTTCTCATTTTTCCCCCCAGATCTCCAAGCTGAATGAGGCTCTCATTTCCCATTTATTTTTCCCATTTTTCCCATTTTGATTTTTGCAATTTTTCCCCCCCAGATCTCCAAGTTGATTGAGGCTCTGATTTCTGATTTTTCCCATTTTGCTGGTTTTTCCCCCCAGATCTCCAAGCTGAATGAGGCTCTCATTTCCCATTTATTTTTCCCATTCTGATTTTTCTCATTTTTCCCATTTTTCCCCCCAGATCTCCAATCTGACCGAGGCTCTCATTTCTGAATTTTCTCATTTTTCCCATTTTTCCCCCAGATCTCCAATCTGACCGAGGCTCTCATTTCTGAATTTTCTCATTTTTCCCATTTTTCTCATTTTTTCCCCCAGATCTCCAATCTGACCGAGGCTCTCATTTCTGAATTTTCTCATTTTTCCCATTTTTCCCCCAGATCTCCAATCTGACCGAGGCTCTCATTTCTGAATTTTCTCATTTTTCCCATTTTTCCCATTTTTTCCCCCAGATCTCCAATCTGACCGAGGCTCTCATTTCTGAATTTTCTGAATTTTCCCATTTTTCCCATTTTTCCCCCAGATCTCCAATCTGACCGAGGCTCTCATTTCTGAATTTTCCCATTTTTCCCATTTTTCCCCCCAGATCTCCAATCTGATCGAGGCTCTCATTTCTGAATTTTCCCATTTTTCCCATTTTTCTCCCCAGATCTCCAATCTGACCAAGGCTCTCATTTCTGATTTTTCCCATTTTTCCCATTTTTCCCATTTTTCTCCCCAGATCTCCAATCTGATCGAGGCTCTCATTTCTGATTTTTCTGAATTTTCCCATTTTTCCCATTTTTTCCCCCAGATCTCCAATCTGACCGAGGCTCTCATTTCTGATTTTTCTGAATTTTCCCATTTTTCCCATTTTTTCCCCCAGATCTCCAATCTGACCGAGGCTCTCATTTCTGATTTTTCTGAATTTTCTAATTTTTCCCATTTTTCCCCCCAGATCTCCAATCTGACCGAGGCTCTCATTTCTGATTTTTCTGAATTTTCTAATTTTTCCCATTTTTCCCCCCAGATCTCCAAGCTGACCGAGGCTCTCATTTCTGATTTTTCCCATTTTTCCCATTTTTTCCCCCAGATCTCCAAGCTGATCGAGGCTCTGGCTCAGCAGCTGCAGGCCAAGGGCCGGGAGCTCTCGGAATTCCGGGAACGTCACAACATCCGACTGCTGGGGGAGGAGGAGCCCAAAGCCCCGGCCCGGGAGGGGCCCGAGGGGGGCAAGGGGGGCCCCGGGGGGGTCTTGGTGTCCTGACCCTTCCCCACAATTCCTACAGGGATTTTGGGTTCGTTTTGGGGAGGGGTCTTGGTGTCCTGATCCCTCCCCCACAATTCCCACAGGGATTTTGGGTTCGTTTTGGGGAGGGGTCTTGGTGTCCTGATCCCTCCCCCACAATTCCCACAGGGATTTTGGGTTCATTTGGGGGGGATCCTGGTGTCCTGACCCCTCCCCAACAATTCCCACAGATATTTTGGGTTCGTTTTGGGGAGGGGTCTTGGTGTCCTGACCCCTCCCCAACAATTCCCACAGGGATTTTGGGTTCGTTTTGGGGAGGGGTCTTGGTGTCCTGATCCCTCCCCCACAATTCCCAGGGATTTTGGGTTCGTTTTGGGGAGGGGTCTTGGTGTCCTGACCCTTCCCCACAATTCCCACAGGGATTTTGGGTTCGTTTTGGTGTCCTGACCCCCCCCCCCCCAACAATTCCCAGGGATTTGGGGTTCATTTGGGGGGGGTCCTGGTGTCCTGAACCCCCTCCCCCCCCCCCAAATTTTCAGGGGGATTTTGGGGTTTGTTCCAGAGGGTTTTGGGGCAATAAATGGGAGTTTTGGGACAAAGCCCGGTGTTGGTTTTTATGGGAAATGGGGAAAAGGGGTTGGGGGGAGTGGGGGGAATGAGGAGAGAACCCCAAATGAGGGGGTTCTGAGGGGGACCCCAAAATGGGAGGTGGGACCTCAAAATGGCGGGTGAGACCCTAAAATTGGGGGTAGAACCCCAAAATGGGGAGAGGTAACCCCCAAAAATGGGAGAGGACCCTAAATTGAGGAGGGGGGGGGCTTGAAAACAGTGGGGTAAAACCCCAAAATGTGGGAGCTGGGGGACCCCCAAACTGTGTCGGTGACACCCCGGGGGAGGGGACACTGTGAGGTGACAAAAGGAGGTGACAAGGACACGGCAGGGAGGTGACAAAGGACAGGTGACACAGAAAACGGGGTGACAAGGACATGGGGGGTGACAAAAGAGGGTGGCAAGGACATGGGGGGTGACAAGGACGCGGCAGGGAGGTGACAAGGACACCCGGGCCGGGCCGGCTCGGCGCGTGCCGGTGTCACCCGGTGTCACCCGGTGTCACCCAGAGGAGCTGTTGACTGCACACAGTGCCACACCCGCGCTGGCCCTGTCACCGGAGCTGGCCGGTGTCACCCCCCCCTGTCCCCGCGGTGTCCCCGCGGTGTCCCTGGGGGTGGGGACACGGTGTTGGCTGCGCACGGTGCCACACCTGGGGTGGCCGTGTCCGGTTGTCACCGGCGCTCGGGGCCATTTAACGGCGGTGCCACCGCGGAGGGGAGGGGACACCATGGAGGGGACACGGCAGGAGGAGCGCGAGAGCCTGGTGGGGGCTGTGCATGGAGTGTCCGGGCCCGGTACGGCGACACCTGGGGACACCTGGGGACACCTGGGGACACCTGGGGACAGAGGGACAGCCGGGGAGGGGGACCCCGATGGAGTTTGTGGTGTTAAAATGGGGACAGGAGAGGGGACAGTGGGGTGGGGGGACACCCGGGGAGGGGACAGGGTTGGGAACGGAAGGGGACATCGTGGGGACATCCCTGGGGACAGCCTGGGGACGGGGACAGCCGGGGAAGGGGACCCCGGTGGCGTTTGTGGCGCTAAAATGGGGACAGGAGAGGGGACAATGAAGAGGGGACACCCGGGGAGGGGACAGGAGGGTCCGAGGACCCGGGGACAGGGTTGGGGACAGGAGGGGACAGCTTGGGAAAGTACCCGGGGATGGTCATGGGGAGGGGACAGGGATGGGGACAGAGGGGTCCCAGGTGGGGTGGTGACCCCGGGGGTGGGCTGGGGACAAGGGGGGATGCCGGGGTGACAACGACGTGTCCCCGCAGTGGTGACAGCCACGCGCATGGCGGGGGCGGCCATGTACGAGCTGGTGCGGGTGGGGCACGCGGAGCTCGTGGGGGAGATCATCCGGCTCGAGGGGGACATGGCCACGCTCCAGGTGTACGAGGAGACCTGTATCCTGTCCCCGCTGTCCCCGCTGTCCCCGCGGGGCTCTCCCCGCCACCCTTGTGTCCCTCCGACCGCCTCGCCCTGTCCCCACCATCCTCAGCTGTCCCTTCTTTCTGTCCCCTCCCTTCTGCCCTGCCCTGTCCCCTCTGTCCTGTCCCCTCCCTGTCCCCCCCGTACTGTCCTGTCCCCCCATCAACCCTCATGTCCTGTGCCCTCTGTCCCCCGCCCTGTCCCCTCCCTGTGTCCCCATCCTGCCCTGTCCCCTGTGTCCTGTCCCTTTCCCGTTCCCCCCTGTCCCCCACAGCCCATCCCGTCCCCGCTGTCCCCGTGTCCCCACCCGCGGTGACATTTCCTGAGCGGCCTCAGCGGGGGTTCAGGTTGGGGACCCGGTTCTGCGCACGGGGAAGCCGCTCTCGGTGGAGCTCGGTCCGGGCATCCTGGGCTCCATCTTCGATGGGATCCAGCGGCCGCTGCGCGACATCGCCGAGGCCACGCGCAGCATCTACATCCCGCGGGGCACCAATGTCCCCGCTCTGCCGCGACACCTGGCCTGGGACTTCACCCCCAGCAAGAATATCCGGGTGCGTGTCACCTCCCTGTCACCTCTGTCCTGTCCCTTTGTCCCATCCCTGTCCTGTCCCCCCTTTCCCATCTGTTCTCCCGTCCCCTCTGTCCTCTCCCTGTCCCTTCCCTGTCCTATCCCTCTGTCCCTTCCCTGTCCCCGTGTCCTGCTCCTCTTTGTCCCCCTGTCCTGTCCCCCATCCATTCCTTGTCCCCTTCCTGCTCCCCCATTCTGTCACCCTGTCCTTTCCCTGTCCTTCCTGTCCCCCCAGCCCTTCTGTCCCCTTCTTGTCACTCCTCTCCGGTTGTCCCCTGTCTTGTCCCTCCCAATCCCTTTGTCCCTCCCTGCCCCCCCATCCTGCTCTGTCCCCCTTTGTCCCCCTTTGTCCCCCTTTGTCCCCTCCAGTCCCGTCCCGTCCCTACCAAGGGACACCATCCTCCATTGTCCCCTCGTTCTGTCCTCGCCTGTCCCCCCTGCCAAGGAGGGGACCCCAAAAAGGGGGTGGGGACACGGTGGCACAGAGGATGTAGAGACATCAGGGACTCGGGGACACGGGAGTCACGGAGCCCTGGGGACATGGGGGGACACGGGGACATCGGGACACGGGAACACGGGGGTCGCAGGGACATCAGGACACAGGATATGGGGACACGGGGTCGCGGGGACACTGGGGCACACAGGGAAATGGGGATGCAGGGACGTGGGGACACAGGTGACACGGGGACACCGCCGTTGTCCCCTCACCGGGGGCGCGGGACGCAGAGCCCCCCCAGGGGTGGCTGACGGTGTCACCGCCGTGTCCCCAGGTCGGGAGCCACGTAACGGGAGGGGACATTTACGGGACGGTGGCGGAGAACTCGCTGCTGCAGCACCGGCTGATGGTCCCGCCCCGCAGCCGCGGCACCGTCACCTACATCGCCCCCCCCGGGCACTACGGCGTGGCGGTGAGCGGGGCACCGGAACCGGCACCGGAACCGGCACCGGGATCAGCGGGACTGGGAACAGTGGGACTGGCACCGGGATCGGCACCGGGATCGGCACCGGGATCAGCGGGATCAGGGTCGGGGGGATGGGGGCCGGGCGCGGTGTCCCGGGCTGATCTCGGGCCAATTCCAGTTGATCCCAGTTTATCCCAGGCTGATCCCGGGCTGATCCCAGTCCAATCCTGGCCGATCCCGGGTTGATCCCAGACTGATCCCGGCTGATCCCGCAGGACGTGGTGCTGGAGCTGGACTTCCAGGGGGTCCGGGAGCCGCTCTCCATGATCCAGGTGTGGCCGGTCCGGCAGGTCCGGCCCGTGGCCGAGAAGCTCCCGGCCAATCACCCGCTGCTGACCGGCCAGAGGGTCCTGGACGCGCTGTTCCCGTACGGATCCGGACTGGGAACGGGGCTGGGAATGGGACTGGGATTTGGTTTGGGAACGGGAATGGGACTGGGATTTGGTTTGGGAACGGGAATGGGACTGGGATTTGGTTTGGGAACGGGAATGGGACTGGGATTTGGTTTGGGAACGGGAATGGGACTGGGAAAGGGAAGGGGAACGGGAATGGGACTGGGATTTGGTTTGGGAACGGGAATGGGACTGGGATTGAGACTGGGAATGGGAATCGGGGGTTATGCTGTTCCCATAGGGAATGGGATCAGGATTGGGGGATTGCACTGCTCCAGTAGGGACTGAGATTGGGATCGGGGTCAGGGGTTTGTGCTGTTCCCACAGAGATGCAGGGGAGGGAAAAGGGTGGGATTGGAATGGGAGGGGTGGGGGACAGGAATGGGGACAAGGACAGGGAAAGATGGAGTTGAGGACAGGGAATGGGGCAGGGAGAGACGGATTTGGGGACAGGCACAGGGTGGAGCGGGGTCCCGCCACCCCCGTGCCGTGTCCCCGTGTCCCCAGGTGCGTCCAGGGTGGCACCACGGCCATCCCGGGCGCGTTCGGCTGCGGGAAGACGGTGATTTCGCAATCGCTCTCCAAGTACTCCAACAGTGACGTCATCGTCTACGTGGGCTGCGGCGAGCGCGGCAACGAAATGTCCGAAGTGCTGCGGGACTTCCCCGAGGTGACAGCGACAAGCGACACGGGGACACGGGGACATCGATGGGGACACGGGGACAGCGGGGTGACAGCGACACGAGGGTTCATGGAGGGTATTCAGGGATTGCCCCGAGGTGACAGCGACACACGGGACACACACGGGACAGGGGGACATCGGGGACACGGCGGTGACAGTGACACGGGTGTACATGGAAGGTCCTGAGTGACTTCCCCGAGGTGACACAGGGGTGGCAGTGGGTGACAGGCAGTGACGGTGACACGGGTGTGTCCCCAGCTCGGCAATGGAGGCTTCTGAGGTGGGGACAGGGGGTGACACAGGGAGGTGACACATGGTGACAGTGTGACACCAGGGAGGTGGCACGTGTGACAATGCGACACTGCTGTCCCCAGCTCACCATGGAGGTCGGTGGCCGCTCCGAGTCCATCATGAAGCGCACGACGCTCGTGGCCAACACGTCCAACATGCCGGTGGCCGCCCGCGAGGCCTCCATCTACACCGGTGGGGGCACGGGGGGGACACGGGGGGACACGGGGGGACACGGACACAAGGGGCAGGGACACTGTGGGGGGACATGGAAGGGACGTGTGCAAGAGGGGGACACGTGCGTGTGACAGGGACACAGGTGCGTGACAGGGACATGGGAGGACAGGGGGTCCCACTGTCCGTGGGTGTGTGCCAGGTGTGTCCCACCTGTGTCACACAGGGATCACGCTGTCCCTGGGGGTGTCCCACCCGTGTCCCACCCGTGTCCCACCTGTCCCCCAGGTATCACTCTGTCCGAGTATTTCCGGGACATGGGTTTGCACAGTTGTCTCCTGGCCGACTCCACGTCCCGCTGGGCCGAGGCTCTGCGCGAGATCTCGGGGCGCTTGGCCGAGATGCCCGCGGGTGAGACCCCAAAAATCCTGGGAATTGGGGGGTGGGACCCCAAAATTCTGGGATTTGAGGGGTGGGACCCCAAATCCCGGGAATCCAGGGATTAATGGGGTCTGGGAATGCTTGGGGACTCTAAAATCCCGGGATTTGGGGGGAAAATGGGATCTGAGCCACGGTGAGGAGCTGCCAAACCCCAAATCCCGCGGTTTGGGGGACCCCGCGCCCCCTCCCTGTGCCCGTGTGTCCCCCAGGGAGGACGCGGGGTCCCGGGGGTGACAGGGAGGTGACAGGGGGTCCCGGGGGGTGACAGAGGTGTCTCCAGGAGTGACAGGGAGGTGACAGGGAGGTGACAGTGGGTCCTGGGGAGGTGGCAGAGGTGTCCCCAGGGGTGACAGGGAGGTGACAGGGAGGTGACAGCCGTGTCGCCGCAGACAGCGGTTGTTCCCGGGGGTGACAGGGAGGTGACAGCGGGTCCTGGAGGTGACAGGGAGGTGGCAGGGAGGTGACAGGGAGGTGACAGGGAGGTGACAGCCGTGTCCCCGCAGACAGCGGGTACCCCGCGTACCTCGGGGCCCGCCTGGCCTCGTTCTACGAGCGCGCGGGGCGGGCGCGGTGCTTGGGGACCCCCGAGCGAGAGGGCAGCGTCAGCATCGTCGGAGCGTGAGTGTCCCCGTGTCCCCAGGGGGGGGTGACAAGGGCGGGGGGCACCCCCCTGTGCACCCCAAACCCCCCCCCGTCCTCCCCCCGCAGGGTGTCCCCCCCAGGAGGGGATTTCTCGGATCCCGTGACCTCGGCCACGCTGGGCATCGTGCAGGTGAGGGGACAGGGGAGACACAGGGGGGACACAGGGGACAGGGGGGACAGAGGACAGGGACAGCGTGGGGGGCCGTGAGTGGAGCAGGGACACGCTGAGAGAGGGGACATTGCGGGGACAGGGTTGGGGAGACACGGAGGGGACAGGGACACACTGGGAGGGGACAGGGACACACTGGGAGGGGACAGGGACACACTGGGAGGGGACACGGGGACACTCGGAGTGGGACACGCTGGTAGTGACCCCTGGATGAGGACACGGGGGTGACATTCCCGGTGTCACACGTGGGGGGAATGGACAAGAAACTCGGGGACAGGCTGGGTGACACGGGGGTGACACGGGGTGACATTGCCGGGTGTTCCAGGGGGATAAAGAGCTCGGGGACAGGCTGGGTGACCCTGGGTGACCCTGGGTGACACTCCAGGTGTTCTGGGGGCTGGACAAGAAGCCGGCACAGCGCAAACACTTCCCGTCGGTGACACGGGGGTGACACGGGGTGACATTGCCGGGTGTTCCAGGGGAATAAGGAGCCCGGGGACAGGCTGGGTGACACGGGAGTGACCCGAGGTGACACTGGGTGACACTCCAGGTGTTCTGGGGGCTGGACAAGAAGCCGGCACAGCGCAAACACTTCCCGTCGGTGACACGGGGGTGACACGGGGTGACATTGCCGGGTGTTCCAGGGGGATAAGGAGCTCGGGGACAGGCTGGGTGACACTGGGTGACACTGGGTGACACTCCAGGTGTTCTGGGGGCTGGATAAGAAGCTGGCGCAGCGCAAACACTTCCCCTCGGTGAATTGGCTGATCTCGTACTCGCGGTACCTGCGGGCGCTGGAGCCGCACTACGAGCGCGCCCACCCCGAGCTGCCCGCGCTGAGAGACCGAGCCCGGCGCATCCTGCAGGAGGAGGAGGAGCTGGCCGAGATCGTGCAGCTCGTGGGGAAGGTTTGAGGGGTTTCTTTATGGGATTTATTGGATTGATGGGATCTATGGGGTCTATGGGGTCTGGGATGTGAGATATGGGATAGGGGGTTTGGGGTCTGGGGTCCTGCAGGAGGACGAGGAGGTGGCCGAGATCGTGCAGCTCGTGGGGAAGGTTTGGGGGGTTTGTGGGATTTGGGGGGTGGGATTTGGGGTGTGGGGTGTGGGCAGTGACAGGACCCCCCCCCGTGCCCCCCCCCCAGGCGTCGCTGGCCGAAGGTGACAAGGTGACACTGGAGGTGGCCAAACTGCTCAAGGACGATTTCCTGCAGCAGAACGGATACTCGGCCTACGACCGGTACCGGGACCCCCCGGGACCCCCAAACCTGACCCCCCCCCCAACCCTGACCCTGCCTGTCACCGGTACCGGGACCCCCGAGACCACCCCGGGACCCCCAACCCTGACCCCCTCAACCCTGACCCTGCCTGTCACCGGTACCGGGACCCCCCGGGACCCCCCGGGACATCTCCCAGACCCCCCCAGGCCCCTCCAGGTCCGCCCCTTCTACAAAACCGTGAGAATTCTGAACCCAGACCCCCACAATACCCCCAAAACCCCCCAATCCCCCCACCCTGACCCCCCCCGGACCCCCCACCCCAGGTTCTGCCCGTTCTACAAGACCGTGGCCATGCTGCAGAACCCGACACCCCCAAACCCATCCTGACCCCCTAAAACCCCCCAAATTCCCTCCCTGACCCCCCAAATTCCCTTCATGACCCCCCAAATTCCCTCCCTGACCCCCCCGGACCCCTCCCCAGGTTCTGCCCGTTCTACAAGACCGTGGGCATGCTGCAGAACCTCGTCACCTTCTATGACCTGGCCCGGGGGGCCGTGGAGGGGGCGGGGCCCGAGGATCAGAGAGTCACCTGGGCCACCATCCGCGAGGGCATGGGCGACATCCTGTACCGCCTGAGCGCCATGAAGTTCCAGGTGAGGGGGTCGGGGGGCGTGGCACCCCATGGGGGGGTCCTAGGGGAGGGTTAAAGGGGGTTTGGGGGTCTTAGGGGAGGGTTAAAGGGAGTTTTGGGGGCTGGGACCCCCTTTGGGGGGTCCTAAGGGAAGGTTAAAGGGGGGTTTGGGGGTCCTAGGGGAGGGTTAAAGGGGGGTTTGGGGGTCCTAGGGGAGGTTTAAAGGGGGTTTGGGGGTCTTAGGGGAAGGTTAAGGGGGGTTTTGGGAGAAGAGATCCCCATTGTGGGGGTCCCACGTAAACGTTAAAGGGGAGGGAAGGGGCAGAGACCCCCTTGGGGGGGTCCTAGGGGAAGGTTAAAGGGATTTTGGGGGGCTGGGACCCCCGTGGGAGGGGTCCCAGGAGGGTGACGTCACTGCGAGGTCGAGACCCCTAAAGGGGGGAGGGTCTTAGGGGAAGGTTAAGGGGGGTGGATTTTGGGGTGGGGGGTGCCCTGGGGGTGACCGGGACCCCCCCCCTACGTGTGGGTCTGGGGGTGACCCCCCGTGTCCCCCCGTGTCCCCCGCGATGGTCAGAGTGGGTGTCCGGGGGGGCTGTGACCCCATTTTGGGGAGGGGTCCCATACGAAGCTCAGTGTGGGTGCCCCGGGGGGTGACTGGGGGTGACTCCGCTGTGTCCCCCCCGTGTCCCCCCGTGTCCCCCCGTGTCCCCCGTGTCCCCAGGACCCGGTGAAGGACGGCGAGCAGCGGATCCTGGCGGCCTACGCGCAGCTGCAGGAGGAGATGGTGGCGGCGTTCCGGAACCTGGGGGACTGAGGGGGACAGGGGGGGACAGGGGGGGACAGGATGGCGGGGGACAGGATGAGGGTGTCCCCAAAGGGGGGTGGGACAGGATGGGGGGGTCCCCCGGGGTCCCCAATAAAGGGCCCGTGGTGGCACTTGAGCTCCAGGTGTGGCTTCCCGAGGAGGGCGGGAGCGTCCGGTGGGGGGGGGGGGGGGGACACCGGGGGTGACAATGGGGGTGGCACTGGGGGGGTGACAGTGAGGGGTGGCAATGGGGGTGACACTGAGGGGGTGATGGGATGGGGTTGGGCTGTTGTCCCCCCCCCGTGCCACCTCGGGGGACAGGGACACCCAGAGAGGGTGGGGGACACACCCAGTGGGGGACGGGGGGGGTGACAAGGACACGCGTGGTGGGACATGGTGGTGACACTGAGTGGGACACCCTAGGAAGGGACACGGGGGTGACAGTGACCCCTGGGAGGGACACGGAGGTGACAGGGACACCCTAACGGGGCCACGGGGGTGGCAGGGACACCCTGGAGGGAACGTGGGGACACTTTGGGGTGGGACAGGGGGGTGACAGAGACACCCTGGGTGGGGCCCCAATGGTGACAGTGGCCCCTGGAAAGGACACGGGGACACCTTGGATGGGACCCGGGGGTGACAGTGACCCCGCGAGGGACACGGGGGTGGCAGCGCCTGTCCCCCACGTCACGGGAGGTGACCCCAGGACACGGCTGGGGAGGTGGCGGGGGGGGACACTCGTGGGGACATTCGGGAGCAGCAGCGGGCGGGGAGGAGCTGCCACGTGGCAGGGTCGGGCCCTTTTAGGGGGTGTGACCCCCCCCGTGTCCCCCCCCCCCGCGGCTGGCGGGGTCCGGTGTCATTTGTGTCCCCCGTGTCCCCCCCGGGGCCGCCATGCGGGAGCTGCTGCTGCTGCTGCTGGGGCTGGGGGCGGCCCTGGGGACCCCCGGTGGGTGCTGGGGGGTCCGGGGGGTTCGGGGGGGGGTGGGGCGGGAGTGTTTGGGGTCTGGGGGGTTTTTGGGGTCGGGGGGTTCTGGGAGGGGTCCTGGGGGCAGCGGGGTCTGGGAATCTCGGGGGTCTCTGGGAGTTTCGGGAGTCCGGGGGTCAGGGGGGTCCTGGGGTTCAGGGGGTCCTGGGGGGTTCGGGGGGGGGGGTTCAGAGGGGGGGGGGGATGTACTGGGTGCGAGGGGGTCTCTGGAGTCTTGGGGGTCTCAGGGAGTGCGGGGAATCCCGGGGTCAGGGGGGTCTGGGGGCTCCGGGGAGTTCCGGGGTTTAGGGGGGTGCGGGGAATCCGGGGGTCAGGGGGGTTCTGGGGGTCCGGGGGTCTCAGGGGCGGGTCCTGAGGGTGATCAGAGTCCGGGGTGGTCTTGGTGGCTTCGGGGTGCCAGGGGGGTCCTGGGGGTGCTCGGGGGTTTAGAGAAGTCTGGGGGGGCTGCTGGGCGCGGGGGCTGTGGGTTCAGGGGGGTGCTCGGGGTCTGGGGGCGATCCTGAGGGTGCTGGGGGTCCGGGTGGAGTTGGGGGGCTCTGGGGGTGCTGAGGGGTGCAGGGGGGGGTCCAGAGGGTGCTGGGGGTCTCTGGGGGGGTTCCGGGGGGGTCTTGGGGGTCTCTGTGGGGTGCAGGGGTTGGGGCAATTTGGGGTGCCAGGGCCCCGGGGGGGGGGGCTGGGGGTGCCAGGGGGGCTGCGGGACTCGGAGATGTCGCTGTCGCTGTCGCTGTCCCCACCCCTGTCCCCATCCCGGTCCCCGCCCCTGTCCGGAGCTGGTGGCGGTCCCCGAGTGTCCCTCGGTGGCGAGCGCCAGCCATGGCCGAGGTGACAGTGACAATCCCCGGGTCCCTCAGCAGTGCCACCCTCGCCCGTGCGACGGTGACAACCCCCAGGGTCCCCTCATGGACCCACCAGGGGCAGGTGCCAGTGTCACCTGTCCCCGCAGAGCCCCCCAGAGCCACCCTGCGGTGTCCCCAATGCCACCCCGCGGTGTCCCCAATGCCACCCCCCAGTGTCCCCAATGCCACCCCGCGGTGTCCCCAATGCCACCCCCCAGTGTCCCCAATGCCACCCCCCAGTGTCCCCAATGCCACCCCGCGGTGTCCCCAGTGCCACCCCGCGGTGTCCCCAATGCCACCCTGCGGTGTCCCCAATGCCACCCCGCGGTGTCCCCAGTGCCACCCCGCAGTGTCCCCAATGCCACCCCGCGGTGTCCCCAATGCCACCACTCCTGGCTGCCAGCTCCGGTGACGCTCCCCGTTGTCCCCAGGCTCCGGCGACCCCTGCGCGTGCTCCAGCCCCCTCCGCGGCCGTGCAGTGGCCGATGCCACCCTGGGTGCCACTGTCACCCTGGGCTGTCCCATGGCCGAGCAGGACCTGGGCCGGGTGGTCACCGTGCGGTGGCACTTTCGGGGTGACCCCGCGCTCCCCGCTGTCCCCGTGTGTGACCTGAGGCAGGGTCAGCCGCGTTGTCACCCCCCCTACGGTGACAGGGCCACGCTGGTGGCCCCCGATGTCCCCCCCGGGTCCCTGGTGCTGCGGGACGTGCGGGGAGGGGACAATGGCACCTTCACGTGTCACCTCCTGGGGGACAACGAATGCGCCTGTGGGACAGTGACACTGCGGCTGCGCGCCGGTGAGACCCCCGGGACCCCCGAGCTGAGACCCCGGGACCCCTACGGGAACAGCCCCGGGACCGCCCCCGGGACCCCCGAACTGAGACCCCCGGGACCCCCGGGACCCCCGAGCTGAGACCCCGGGACCCCCAAGACCCCCACGGGAACAGCCCCGGGACCCCCCCCGGGACCCCCGAACTGAGACCCCCGCCCTGGGACCCTCACACCGAGACCCCCACCCAGGAGCACCCTCGGGACCCCCGCCCTGAAACACCCCAAACCCTTCCCCCCAAACCCTTCCCCCCAAACCCTTCCCCCCAAAACCTTCCCCCCAAAACCCTTCACCCCAAAACCTTCCCCCCAAAACCTTCACCCGTGTTGGGTCTGGGGTCTCTGTGGGATTTTTGGGGGGGGTCTCTGTGGGATTTTTTGGGGTCTCTGGGGGTGTCCCCGGGGGCTCTGCAGGATTTGGGGGTGCAGCCCCTGAGGGTCCCCCCTGTCGCCCCCCCCCCCCCCCCAGGTGTTCCCTGCAGCCCCCCCTGCTCCGGGGCCCCCCCGCGCGGCGGCCGCGGCACCGTCACCATTGTCACCGTCATTGTCACCGTCATTGTCACCGTCACTGTCACCATCGGCCTCCTGCTGCCACCGGCCCGCGGGTTCTGACACCTGAGTGTGTCCCCAGTGTCCCCATGTCCCTTGTGTCCTTGACTGCAGTGTCCCCGCTGTCCCCATGTCCCCAGTGCCCCCTGTCCCCAATGTCCCCAGTGTCCCCAGTGTCCCCAATGTCCCCAGTGTCCCCTCTCCAGCCTGGCACCCGCAGCTGTGCTGGCCCTGCCCGCGGGAATGTCACCCGCTGTCCCCAAGGCGCTGCAGGGACCCCTCAGTGTCGCCGGGGGTGACCCCGGCCGTGTCCCCCCCTCCCCCCCCGCAGTGTCACCCGCCTGGGGACAAACCCGTGCCACCTCAGCAGCGCCCAGAGCCTTCCCCCATTGTGTCCCCAACAATGGCAGTGCCACGTGCCAGGGGCCCTGTCCCCTCCCGGGGGACAGCGCGGGGACACGGGGACAGCCGGACACGGGGACAGGTGGCCATGGGGCAGCACAGCGGCTGCTGAAGGCGGGTGAGTGCGGGGGGGCTGTCCCCATGTCCCCATGTCCCCATTTCCCCGATGTCCCCAATGTCCCCACCCCTGGGTCCCCCCTCACTGCAGAGGGTCCCCGTGTCCCCAGAGTTGCCACCCCCGTGGACCCCAGGAATGTCCCCGTGGCTGTCCCCAACATCCCCCGCAGGTGCCACCCTCGGGTACCGCCATGTCCCCAGGGCTGTCCTGTGTGTCCCCCGGAGATGTCACCCCCACCCCCGGGTATCCCCATTTTCCCTGGGGGTGTCCCCACGGGTGTCTCCTGTGACATGAGGTGACATCCTGGGGACCTCCGCGTCGACCAGAGATGTCCCTGGGCCAGTCCCCGTGTCCCCACTGCTGTCCCCGTGTCCCTTAGAGATGCCCCCAGGGCTGTCCCCGTGTCCCTGCCACTGTCCCCATGCCCATCCCTGGGTCCCCACGCTGTCCCCACGCTGTCCCCGCGTCCCCCAGCGATGTCCCCACGCCTGTCCCCGTGTCCCCACGCCTGTCCCCGTGTCCCCGCAGGGATGCCCGCGGCCGGGGGGCTGCTGTGCGGGGCCAGTGGCCTGGCCCTGCTGGTGGCCGCCACCACCACCCATTTCTGGGTGCAGCGCCGGGCACCGGGGGGCACGGCCAGCCTGGGGCTGTGGCACGGCTGCCTCGGGGGACAGTGCCACCCCCACGCCACCACCCCAGGTACGCCCGGGGGGGGCCAGCAGAGCGGGAATTGGGGGTGGGGGTTCCATCCCTGCGCTGAGCTGTCCCCAATGTCCCCACCCATGTGGTGTCCCCTAGGGGTGTCCCTGGTGTCCAGAGAGTCCCCAGAGGTGCCACCCGCACCCCGGAGCTGTCCCCACGGGTGTCCCCATGCAGGGTGGGAGCCGGGGGGGGTCACCCCGCGTGTCCCCGCGGTGTCCCCACGCCGTGTCCCCCCCCAGCGCTCCTGGAGGCCGCGCGGGTGCTGATGCTGCTCTCGGTGGTCGCCGCCGCCGCCGGACTCGCCCTGGGCTTGGCCGTGGGGGCCGGCGGGGGCCGGAGGGCGCGGGCGCGAGTGACCGGGGCCACCCTGCTGCTGGCAGGTGCGTGGGGACAGAGGGGACACGGGGGGCTCGGGGACTGTCCCCAAGGATGGGGGGGGGCATGGCGGGGCGGGGACAGGGCGGGACAGGTGGGAACTGGGGGCGACATCAGTGCTGTGCCCGGGCTCTGCTGTCACTGGTGTCACTGGTGTCACTGTCACTGGTGTCACTGGTGTCACTGTCACTGGTGTCACTCCTGCACTGGGCTGTGCCCGGTCTCTGCTGTCACTGCTGTCACTGTCACTGCTGTCACTGTGTCACTGCTGTCACTGTCACCGTCCCCTGTCTCAGCCGTGTCCCCCGCCCCCAGCCCGCTGTCCTGACCCCCCCGTGTCCCCCCAGCTCTGCTGGCGCTGTTGGGGCTCGGGCTGTGCTCGGGGGGGGCCCTGGCCCTGCCGGGGTCCCTGCGCAGCTCCTGGAGCTTCTCCTGGTCCTTCATCCTGGGCTGGCTGGGAACCGCGCTGCTGGGCTCGGCAGGTACGGGACACCGGGAACGGGGACACCGGGAACGGGGGGGACCGGGAACGGGGGGGACCGGGAACGGGGACACCGGGAATGGGGGGACACCGGGAACGGGGGACACCGGGAACGGGGACACCGGGAACGGGGACACCGGGAACGGGGGGACACCGGGAACGGGGGGACACCGGGAACGGGGACACCGGGAACGGGGGGACACCGGGAATGGGGACACCGGGAACGGGGGACACCGGGAACGGGGGGACACCGGGAACGGGGACACCGGGAACGGGGGGGGACACCGGGAACGGGGGGGGACACCGGGAACGGGGGACACCGGGAACGGGGGGACACCGGGAATGGGGACACCGGGAACGGGGACACCGGGAACGGGGGGACATCGGGAACGGGGACACCGGGAACGGGGGACACCGGGAACAGGGGGGGACACCGGGAACGGGGACACCGGGAATGGGGGGACACCGGGAACGGGGGGGACACCGGGAACGGGGGGGACACCGGGAACGGGGAGGACACCGGGAATGGGGGGACACCGGGAACGGGGGGACACCGGGAACGGGGACACCGGGAACGGGGGGACACCGGGAACGGGGGGATTGGGGGGGCACCGGGAATGGGAGGGGGCACGAAACGGGGTGAGGGGGGAGCAGGGGGATTGGGGTCATCGGGAATGGGAGCACCGGGACCGGGGGGGCACCGGGAATGGGATTAGGGGATGAGGGGGGCACGGAACAGGGTGGGCACCAGGATTGGGGCACCGGGATCGGGGTGGGCACCGGAAGCGCGGGCACGGGAACGGGAGGTCAGGGGATTTGAGGGGGGCAACGGGGAATTGGGGGTCAGGGGAGTGGGTGGGGGCACAGGGATTGGGGGGGGGGGGGGGAATCCATCCCTGCCCTGAGCTGTGCCCGGGCTCTGCGGGGAGTGGGATTTAGAACCTCCCCCCCACATTTTTTGAGGTAACTTTGGGGTTCCCAAATCCCCTCCCCACCCCCCAGGGCTTTTCCACCTCTGCGCCGCTTCCAAGGATCCGTCCCCGGAGAGCTCCGAAGTTGGGGGGTCCTGAGGGGGGGTGGGGGGGGGGGTCCCCCATTTCCCCCCCCAATTTTGGGTGTGGTCACTGCTGTGCCGAGCTGGGTCCGGCCTCTGCTGATCCCTCCCCCCGTTCCCGTTGCAGGATTTTCCCCTTTTTCCCAAATTTTGCTGTGCCAATAAATGCCTCCCCCAACTCCCCGTGGGTTTCCCTGTGGGATCCGGGGGAATTTGGGGATCCCAAAACTTTCGCGGGTGTCGGTGACGGCCCCCAGCAGGTGTGGGGAGGAACTGGGGTATGGGGGGGGGGCACTGGGAGACAAACGGGAAGGATTTGGGGGGTACTGGGAGCACTGGGGAGGGGGCGGGAAAGGACTGGGAGGGACATGGGGGTCACTGGGAACACTGGGAGGGGACAGAAATGGACTGGAAGGGATCAGGAATAGACTGGGGGGGACACGAGGGGCACTGGGAGCCACTGGAAAGGACACGGGGGGCACTGGGAGCACTGGTGTGGAACAGGAATAGACTGGGAGGGATACGAGAGGCACTGGGGGGGTCACTGGGAGGTCCCTGGGGGTTCACTGGGAGCACTGGGAGCACTGGGGATGCCATGGGAGGCACTGGGAGCGAGCAGCGTGAGCGAGCACTGGGAGAACTGGGAGGGAGCGCTGGGGAGTGCACGGGGGACACTGAGGGCACCGAGAGGGAGCACTGGGGGTACTGGGGATGCCATAGTGGGATCACTGGGAAATCCATGGGAGAACTGGGAGCACTGGGAGATCCATGGGGAGCATTGGGAAATCCATGGGAGGTACTGGGAGCACTGGGAGCGCCCCCGGCTGTCCCCACTGTCCCCCCGCTCCCGCCGGGTGTGGCCCCACCGCTCCCCCCGCGGCCATCGCCGCTTTAAGGCCGCGCCCTCGGCCCCGCCCCCGGCCGGACCTGCCGGACCGGTCCGCCCCGCCCGGCCCCGCCCCCTGCCCGCCCCACCCCGCCAGGCCCCGCCCCCCCCGGCCCCGTCCCGTTCCGCACCGAGCAGCACCGGCCCCTCCGCCGCCACCGGCCCGATCGGCCCCGGTCCCGCCCGGCCCGGCCCAGGCTCAGCCCGGAGCCCGTCCCGGTGGCTCCCGGTCCCGCCCGGTCCCGCCCGTCCAGGCTGTGCCCCGTGGGAGCCGGGCTGTCCCGGGCTGTCCCGGGCTGGCCGGTGCTGCCGGTGGGGCCCGCTCCGGCCCGGATGGTGCTGCCCGGGATCCGAACGGCGCCGTGAGCCCGGAGCGCTCCGCATGGACCCACGCGGGATGCGGCCCGTCTTCCTCCTCCTCGCCTTCCTCCTCGCCGGTACCGGTAAGGCACGGCCGGCACCGGGCGGGACAACGGGGGGCACCGGGATGGCACCGGAGCGGGAGCGGCTCCCACGGAACCGGCACCGACAGCCGGGGGGTACCGGGGACAGCGCTGCCCACGCGGGGGGAGATCCCGGGAGACACCGGCACCGCCCGGAGGGGCGAACCGGGACCGGTGGGGGGGGGGGAGGTCAGAACCGGCACCGGGAAAAGGAAACCGGGACCGGGGATGGACCCACGGGGGGCGGGGGCGAGCGCAGGTGTGCGCGCACACGCGTGTGCAGGTGTGTGTGTGTGTGTGTGTGCGTACGTGGGAGCGCGCGCGTGTGCACCTGCGGCCCCGCGCACCTGCGGCTCCGAGTGTCCGTGGGTCCGAGTGTCCGTGGGTCCGTGCGCGCGTGTCCGAGTGTCCCGTGCGCGCCCCCGCGGGTCCCCGCGCCGGGGGCAGCGCCGCGGGCGCTTCACACGCGTGTGCGCGCACACCTGCGCGCGTGCCCGTGGGTGCGCACCTGCGCCTCCGCGTGGGCTCCGCTCCCCTCCCCCCCCCCCCCCCCCCCACCCCCTTGGGGGAACGCGGGGACCCCTCTGGGGACACACGGGGGGGGGGGGGGACAAACCGTGGGAACGGCGACACCCGCGTGCCCCGGGGGGGTCCCGCCCCCTCCTCATTGTCCCCACACCCCCCTCCCATCAGTTTTGGGGGTCTCCCCGCGAGCTGTCCCACGCAGGATTGGGGGGGGGGGGCTGCACAGAGAGGGGTCGGGGGGGGGTCCCCTGCTCTGCCCTGCCCCCCCATCCACCTCCCCCGTGCCTCAGTTTCCCCTCAGCACCCGTGGGAACCCCGAGGTGCCGCCCCCCCCCCCCCCCCCGGGTCACCGGCTGCACTCGGGGGGAGGGGGGGGGTGGGGAGGGGGTGCTGCTGACCCCCCCCCCCCACGCGCCACCCGCACCCCACGGGGGGGTCCGGGGGGGTTTCGGGGGGCGTGGGGTGTTCTGGGGGGTCGCCACACTTGCCCCTCATGTCAGGCCTTGGAGCCCCGCGGGGACCCCACGCGTGTCCAGGGGGTCCCTACGGGCGTGCGAGCGCTGGTTTTGGGTGGGTGGGGGGGGGGGTCCTCACCCCGGGGTGCGGGGACAGGGGGTGACCCCGCACGCGCGCGCGCGCGTCCCCGTGGGAAACACCCGCCCCCCCTCCCCCAGCGCGGGGCTCTGCCCCCCGGGGACCCCCGTGGGAATTTGGGGGGACCCCCCACCCCCACAACCCCCCTTCCCCCGCCCCCGGGACCCCCCGTTCTCCGTTGCCGGGCCTGTTTTGGCCCCCCCCGCGCGCGGCCGGGGCGTGGGGGCCGCGGGGCCGGTTCTGCCGGTTCCCTGCGCCGGTTCCCACGCGCTCGGGCCCCGCTGGGTGGGGACGCCCCGAGGGGGGAACCTCCCCACGGAACCCCAGAACCGCCCCCAGCCCCGCCACAGCCACCGCGACCCCCGCGGGACCCTCCCGGAGTCCCCCCCGGGACCCCCCGAGCTGCCGGTGCGCTCCGGGAGCGCGGCGGGACCGGGGGAAACTGAGGCACGTGGGAGCGGCGTGGGGAGGCGGCGGCGCGGTTAATGAAGGGGTTAATGAGTCGGGGGGATCCTCGGGGGGGTCAGGATGGTGGGGGGAATTTTGGGGATCCCCTGGGGGGCTCGGCGGGGGCGGCAGCGCGGGATCCGTCCCGGCCGGTTGGGCTGGACGGGCCGGCCCGGCCGCTTCTGGCGGCGGCGGCGGCGGCGGCGGCGGGGCGGGACACGCCCCCCCAAAAACTGCGGGCCACGCCCCCTCCCAAAAATGCACCCCCAAAAATGTACCTCAACCCCCACCCCGATCAGCCCCCCAAACCTGCTGAGCAAATCCTGCGCTCTAAACACGCGCCCAAAACCTGTTAAAGAGCCCCCAAATCCTGCACCCCAAATCCTGCACCCCAAATTCTCAACCACACACCTGCCCCAGAAACCTCAGCCATTCCCCAAAGCCGCGCCCCAAATCTGCATCTCAGCTCCCCAAACCCTGCACCCCAAACCCCGCACCCCAAATCCCGCACCCCAAACCCCGCACCCCAAATCCTGCAGCTCGAACCCCACGATCAGCCCCCAAATCCTGGAACCCGAAATTTGCACCCCAAACCCCCAACCTGAACCCCAAACCCTGCAGGTGTGCCCAGGTGAGCCCCAGCCCTGTTCAGGTGTGCCCAGGTGTGCTCTCACTCGGTATCACCCCTGGTGCCCACAGGTGGTGGCACAGGGGCCACATTGATGTCCCCTGTCCCTGTGTCCCCCGGTGTCCCCACAGGTGGGGGCCGTGTGCAGGTGCCACATCCCTGTCCCCACCATGTCCCCTCATGTCGCTGTGCTACTTAGTGCCACACCTGGTGACACAGGGGACACGCTCAGGTGTCACATCCCTGTCCCCGTGTCCCGCAGGAAGGTGTCTGTACCTGCACTCAGGTGTCTTTACCTGCACTCAGGTGTTTGAACCCACACTCAGGTGTCACTCAGGTGTCACTCAGGTGTCACATCCCTGTCCCCCCAGGTGCGGGCCGCGTGGAGGTGCCGCGCAGCGTGACGGCCGTGCTGGGCCAGGACGTGGTGCTGCCGTGCCGGTACCGCGCTCAGGAGCAGGAGCAGGTGGTGCAGGTGACGTGGTTGAAGCGCGGCCCGGGCGCGGTGGCCGCCGAGGTGGCCGTGCTGAACCCGCAGCACGGCGAGCACGTGCAGGAGGCGTTCGCCGGCCGAGTCCTGCGCCACGGCCACGGCGACCTGGAGGACGGGGCCATCCTGCTGAGAAACGCCGTGCAGGGCGACGAGGGCGACTACGAGTGTCACCTGATCACCTTCCCCATGGGCAACTTCGAGGGGCGGCTCACGCTCAGGGTGCTGGGTGAGCGCGGGGACACGGGCTGGGGGACATTGGGGACATTGGGGACATTGGGGATGTGGGACGGGGGGGATATGGGAAATTAGGGACATGGGTGATATTGGGGACATTGGGGACATTGGGGATGTGGGACGGGGGGGATATGGGAAATTAGGGACATGGGGGACAGGGGACATGGGGGAAAATGGGGATGTGGGACGGGGGGATATGGGAAATTAGGGACATGGGGGACAGGGGGACATTGGGGATGTGGGACGGGGGGATACTGGAAATTAGGGACATGGGGGACAGGGGACATTGGGGACATTGGGGATGTGGGACGGGGGGGATGTTGGCAATTAGGGACATGGGGACAGAGGACATGGGCGATATTGGGGACATGGGGGACGGGGGGATATGGGACAGGGGGATATGGGGACATGGGAATATGGGACAGGGGACATGGGGGAAATGGGGAGATGGGGGACAGGGGAACATGGGATATGGGGATATGGAGGACATGGGACAGTGGAAATGGGGGACATGGTGCACAGCGGGCACATGGGACATGGGGGTTTGGGACGACTGGGGGACCACAGGACACGGGGGACATGGGGGACATGAGACACAGGGCATGGGGGACATTGGGGACATAGAGGGTGTGATGGGCACTGGGGACACGGTGGGCATTGGGGGCAGGGGGGGACATGTGGTACATGGAGGGCAGAGGGGACACGATGGGCACTGGGGATGGGGGGACACTGGGGACATGGAGGACACTGGGGACACGATGGTCACTGGTGCCACGGGAGGGACCACCGAGGGCCACAAAGGACACACCACACACACCGACAACCGAGCACCCCTGGTGCTGCCACCACCGCCAGCGATGTCCCCCAGCGCATCCCTGACCCCGTGTCCCCTCCGCAGTGCCACCGCTGCCCATCCTGAACCCGGGCCCGCCGCTGGAGGAGGGCCAGGGCCGGACTCTGGCGGCCTCGTGCACGGCCGAGGGCAGCCCGGTGCCGTCGGTGCGCTGGGAGACCGAGGTGCGCGGCACCAACGCCACGCGGCGCTCGGCCCACGCGCGATCCGCCTCGGTCACCAGCGAGTTCTTCCTGGTGCCCGGGCGCAGCATGAACGGCAAGAGCCTCACCTGCGTGGTGGAGCACCCCGGCCTGCGCCACGAGAAGAGGATCACGCACCTGCTCAGCGTCGCCTGTGCGCCACCGGGGCACTGCCGGGGGGCGGGGGGGGGGGGGTGATGGGGGGCACTGGGGGCATGGAGGGTGTTGGGGACACGGGGGGTGACGGGAGATGTGTGGGGTGTGGGGGGCACTGGGGACGTGGTGGGGCATGGGGGGTGAGGGGGGTGTGGGGGGCGACGGGGGGTGTGAGAGGCATTGGGGACATGGAGGGTGTTGGGGACACGGGGGGTGACGGGAGGTGATGGGGGATGTGTGGGGGGCACTGGGGGCATGGTGGGGCATGGGGGGTGAGGGGTTGTGAGGCATTGGGGACATGGAGGGTGTTGGGGACAGGGAGACGTGATGAGCCTTGGGGACACGGGGGGGGGCACTGGGGACATGGAGAGCCTTGGGGACATTGGGAGACATTGGGGACATGGAAATTGTGGGGAGCATTGGGGACACTGGGAGCACTGGAGGGTGTTGGGGACATGGGGGACACAGTGGCGTTGGGATTGTGGGGGACACAGGTGACACTGGGGGATGCTGGCATGGAGGACGTTGGCGACACGGAGGGGGGCATTGGGCCCGGGGAGGATGAAGGGGACACCGTGGCCATGGGGGGGCACAGCGGGGCCGTGGGATTGTCCCCTGAGTGTCCCCTGAGTGTCCCCTCGGTGTCCCCAGACCTGTCGGACGCGTCGGTGCTGGGCCACACGGCCGAGTGGCAGGAGGGGATGGAGGGGGCGGCGCTGACCTGCCTGGGGGACGGCAACCCCCCCCCGACCTACAACTGGACACGGTGAGGCCACTGTCACCCCCCCTGTCACCCCCCCTGTCACCCCCTGTCACCCCCTGTCGCCTCCCCATGACTCCCTGCCCTGGGTCCCCTCGCCCGTGTCCCCAGAGCACGGCTGTGTCCCCGCCAGGCTCTGGAGCATGTCCGTGTCCCTGCGATGTCCCTGCGGTGTCCCCTGCCCCAGCTCTGTCCCCACCGTGTCCCCCTGCCCGTGTCCGTGTCCCTGCCATGTCGCCCTGCCCATGTCCCCCCTCTCTCTGCCACGTCCCTGCCGCGTCCCCCTGTCCCTGCCACATCTCCGCACCCCCAAATCCCTCACCGGTGCCCATCCTCCGTGTCCGTGTCCCTGCCTGTCCCCCCGTGTCCCCGCCCGTGCCGGTGCCGGTGCCGCCGTGGCTGTGCCCCGCAGTGCCGCGTGCCCGGGCAGGCCCCGCGGTGCCCGGCTGGGCGTCACCCGTGGGAACCGGCACTGCCGGCTTTGATGGCACCGCCACCACCGCCACCCGCCCGCGCCCGCACGGGCAGGCCGGGGGCTGAAACCGAGACATGACACCGGGGGGTGTCACCGGGGGGTGTCACCCTGGGGTGTCACTGGGACTGTCACCGGGGGGTGTCACTGGGACTGTCACCGGGGGGTGTCACCGGGGATGTCGCCGAGGCTGACACCGAGCTGTCATCGGGGCTGTCCCCAGGCTGTCCCCAGGCTGTCCCCAGGCTGTCCCCGAGCTGTCCCCAGCGCTGTCCCCAGGCTGTCCCTAGGCTGTCCCCAGGCTGTCCCCGAGCTGTCCCCAGCGCTGTCCCCGAGCTGTCCCCAGCGCTGTCCCCAGGCTGTCCCCAGCACTGACACCAGGCTGTCCCCGCAGGGTGGACGCGCCGCTGCCCGCGGGTGTCCGGGCCAAGGGGGACACGCTGCTGTTCCAGCGGCCGCTGGCCGTGGCCGATGCCGGTGACTACGTGTGCCGAGTGTCCAACCGCGTGGCTGCCAAGGAGGCCCGGGCCAACGTCAGCATCCGGGGACGAGCCACAGGTGGGGACAGCGACAGAGGGGACACCTCCCACGGGTGGGGGTGGCACAGGGGAGAGGGTGAGGGCAGCGCTGGGCGTGGTTTCTCCATCTGTCTGTGTGTCTGTCCACGCACCCATCCATTCATCCACCCACCCTCCTGTCCGTCTGTCCGTCCACCCATCCGTCCATTCATCCGTCTGTCCCTCCCTCCTCCACTCCTCCCCCCGTGCCCGTCCCACCCACGTCCATCCCTCTTCCACGCCCGTCCACTCATCGTGTGCTCATCATTTACTCACTGCCTGCTCACTTCCTACCCTCACCCGCCCTTCCCTCCCCTCACCTGTCCGTCCCCTCACCCACCTGTCCATCCCCTCACCTGCCCTTCTGTCCAGTCACTCACCTGTCTGTCTGTCCCCTCACCTGCCCTTCCCTCCCTTCACCCATCTGGTCATGCCTCCAGATTCCTGCTTATCTGTCCGTCTGTCCATCCATCCATCCATCCATCCATCCATCCATCCATCCATCCATCCATCCATCCATCATCCATCCATCCATCCATCCATCCATCCATCCATCCCTTGGTCCGTCCATCTGTCTGTCCACCTTCTCTTTCTGTCTTTCTCTTTCTCTTTCTCTTTCTCTTTCTCTTTCTCTTTCTCTTTCTCTTTCTCTTTCTCTTTCTCTTTCTCTTTCTCTTTCTCTTTCTCTTTCTCTTTCTCTTCTCCCCTTGGCTTCTCCTCTCTCTTGGGGTGTCCCCCCTGACTCCTTTTGGGATTTTCCCCCGTTTTGGGGGATCTCCTGACCCTCTTTGGGGCATTTTCCCCTTTTGAGGTCTCCCCTCTCTTTGAGGTGTCCCCCGACCCTTTGGAGTTCTTCTTCCTCTTTGGGGTGTCCCCCGACCCCTGTGGGATGTCCCTTCCTTTTTAGGGTGTCCCCTGACCCCTGTGGGGTCTCCCTGGTTTGGGGTATCCCCTGACCCCCGTGGGGTGTCCCCTGACCCCTGTGGGGTCTCCCCCCGGTTTGGGGCGCCCCCTGACCCCCGTGGGGTCCCCACAGAGGACCCCGTGCGCGTGGATCTGGTGTCGGCCTCGGTGGTCGTGGTCGGGGTCATCGCCGCCGTCCTGCTCTGCGTCCTCGTCATCGTGGTCGTGGTCATGACCCTGTACCACAAACGCAAAACGCAGCGCATCTCCGAGAAATAGTAAGGGAGGGGACACTGGGGACATGGGAGGACATGGGGGACATTGGGGACATGAGGGGACACAGGTACATGGAGGGACAGTGGGGACACAGGTACTTGGAGAGACATGGGGACATGGCAGGACATGAGGGACATGTGCGACACAGGGGGACATGGGAGGACACAGGGGACACGGGGTGGCACAGGGGATGTGGGACATGGAGGGGGACACAGGGGGACATGTGGGGACCCGGGGCCGGTGCTGAGTGTCCCCTGTGTCCCCAGCGAGGAGGAGCTGACGCTGACCCGGGAAAATTCCATCCGGAGGCTCCACTCCAGCCACAGCAGCGACCCCCGGGCACAGGTGGGGACACCGGGACTGGGAAGGGACACCGGGACTGGGAGGGGACACCGGGACTGGGAGGGGACACCGGGAGGGGGCTGGGGGGCCCGGGGCGGTGGGTGCTGGGTCTTGGGGGGCCCAAGGAAGGGGGTCTTGTGTTGGGCTGTGGGGTGTCCTGGGGTGTCCTGAGGTGTCCTGGGATGTCCGTGGGGTGTCCTGGGGTGTCCTGAGGTGTCCGTGGGGTGTCCTGGGGTGTCCTGGGGTGTCCTGCTTGCTGACCGGACTGTCCCAGCTGGAGGAGACGCTGCAGCTGCGGACGGAGAGTCGCCAGGGCAGCCTGCGAGGGGACAGCTTGAGAGGGGACAGCCTGAGAGGGGACAGCTTGAGAGGGGACAGCCTGAGAGGGGACAGCCTGCGTGGCACCAGCATCTGCTCCGCCATGGTGAGACACGGGGGACACGGGGACACGGGGGACACGGGGACACCGCGCTCCTGTGAGTGTCCGTACCCCCGGTGACACTCCTGTCCCCAGTGGTACCCGTGTCCCCCACAGTGTCACTGGTGGTGTCCGTGTCCCCAGTGATGCCCACGTCACCTGACCATGCCCATGTCCCCATTGGTGTCCCTGTCCCTGGTGGCCCCCGTGTCCCCACTGATCCCCGTGTCCCCATGGTGCCCATGTCCCCATCGGTGCCCATGTCCCCAGCCATACCCATGTCCTCATTGGTGCCATGTCCCTGGTGGCACTCATGTCCCCAGCAGTGCCCCTGCGTCCCCATCGATGCCATGTCCCCATGGTGTCCATGTCCCTGATGGTCCCCATTGGTCCCCATGTCCCCACTGGCCCCCGTGTCCCCATCAACCCCTGCCCCGCCCCATTCCCAGTAGTGCCCCTGCCGTGTCCCCTGCCGTGTCCCCTGCCGTGTCCCCTGCCGTGTCCCCTGACGTGTCCCTTGTCCCCAGAGCGAGGAGCCCGAGGGCCGCAGTTACTCCACGCTCTCCACCGTGCGGGAGATCGAGACGCAGACGGATGTCCCCCTTGTCCCCATCGTCCCCGCTGTCCCCGCGGCGCCAGCACCGCCAGGCCCCGGCGGGAAGGAGCCCAAGGAGGAGGAGGAGGAGGGGGGCGGCGGGGGGGACCCCATCAAGCAGGCCATGACACACTTCGTGCAGGAGAACGGGATGCTGCAGGCCAAGCCCAGCTCCAACGGCATCTACATCAACGGCCGCGGCCACCTGGTGTGACCGGGCACCTGGGGACACCTGGGGACAGCCAGGGGACAGCCAGGGGACAGCCAGCCCCCCCTGCGCCCGCCCAGCTCTGTCCCCGCCGCTCTGGTCCCTGGGTGTCACCTCGCTGCTGGTGTGGGGTTGGGGACAAGGACAGTGCCCCAGGACTGTGTCACCTCCCTGCTGGTGTGGGGTCAAGGATGGACTTCAGTCCCCAAGTGTCACCTCACTGCTGGTGTGGGGCTGGGGACAAGGACAGTGCCCCAGGACTGGCTGCGGTCCCCAGGTGTCACCTCCCTGCTGGTGTGGGGTCAAGATGGATTCTGGTCCCCTGGTGTCACCTCCCTGCTGGCACATGGAGTTGGGGACGCCACCAAGCCCCAGGACATTCTTCGGTCCCCGAGTGTCACCTCGCTGCTGGCACAGGCTTGGGGACACCACTGAGCTCCAGGACATTCTCCTGTCCCCAAGTGCCACCTCCCTGCTGGTGTGGGGTCAGGGAGGGACTTTGGTCCCCAAGTGCCACCTCCCTGCCGTCACAGGCTTGGGGACAAGCCCCAGGACAAGCTCCTGTCCCCAGGTGCCACTTCCCTGCTGTCACTGGCTTGGGGACACCACCAAGCCCCAGGACAAGCTCCAGTCCCCAAGTGTCCCCTCCCTGCTGGTTTGGGGTCAGGGATGGACTCTGGTCCCCAAGTGCCACCTCCCTGCCATCACAGGCTTGGGGACAACCTCCTGTCCCCAGGTGCCACCCTACCCCAGGCTGGTGACACTCGTGGTGACACCGGGGACCCCCCAGGACTCCCCAGACTCCCCAGGACTGAGCGGGGCAGGAGCCCCCGTGTGTCCCCATGTCCCAGGGGCTGTGGTGGCACTGGGGACAGCCGTGTCCCCTCCCCCCCGGGCTGGGGGAGGGGCTGTACAGCCGTGTATAGACCCTGTAAATAAACGACCCGCGGGGCTGGGCCCGAGTGTGACAGCCTGGGGACACCGGGGGACGCGGGGGGGACATGCGGGTGACATGGGTGACAGAGGTGACGTGGGGGTGACACTGAGACACGAGGGTGACAGAGGTGACGTGGGGGTGACACTGAGACACGAGGGTGACGTGGGTGACACGGGGAGTGGCACTGAGACACAGAGGTGACATGGGGTGACGCAGGGATGACACGGAGGTGGCACAGGGGTGGCACAGGGGTGCAAGGCTGGGGTGGGGCTGGGGGTGCAGGTGAGCTGGTGATGGTGAGCTGTGACACACTCGGGTGTGCAAGGACAGGTGAGCTGTGACACACTCAGGTGTGCACAGACAGGTGAGCTGTGACACACTCGGGTGTGCAAGGACAGGTGAGCTGTGACACACTCAGGTGTGCAAGGACAGGTGAGCTGTGACACACTCGGGTGTGCACAGACAGGTGAGCTGTGACACACTCGGGTGTGCAAGGACAGGTGAGCTGTGACACACTCGGATGAGCACAGACAGGTGAGCTGTGACACACTCGGGTGTGCACGGACAGGTGAGCTGTGACACACTCAGGTGTGCACGGACAGGTGAGCTGTGACACACTCAGGTGAGCACGGACAGGTGAGCTGTGACACACTCGGGTGTGCACAGACAGGTGAGCTGTGACACACTCGGGTGTGCACAGACAGGTGAGCTGTGACACACTCAGGTGTGCACAGGTGCGTGCAATGCGAGCCTCAAGCGCTGTGTGAGCGTGCACGAGGGCGCGTCAGCCTCGCACACAGGTGTGTCCCCAGCCCCGCCTCCCATGGGCGTGTCCCTGTCACACCCAGGTGTCCCCTTGTCACCAGGGCGTGTCCCCTGCACACTCAGGTGTCCGCTGGGCGTGTCCCTTGCACACTCACATGTCCCCGTGTCCCCAGGGCGTGTCCCTGTCACACTCAGATGTCCCCAGGGCGTGTCCCTTGCACACTCGTGTGTCCCCTGGGTGTATCCCTGTCACACTCAGGTGTCCCCGTGTCCCCAGGGCGTGTCCCTTGCACACTCAGATGTCCCCAGGGCGTGTCCCTTGCACACTCGTGTGTCCCCTGGGTGTATCCCTGTCACACTCAGGTGTCCCCGTGTCCCCAGGGCGTGTCCCTTGCACACTCAGATGTCCCCAGGGCGTGTCCCTTGCACACTCAGGTGTCCCCTGGGTGTATCCCTGTCACACTCACATGTCCCCATGTCTCCAGGGCGTGTCCCTGTCACACTCAGGTGTCCCCAGGGCGTGTCCCTTGCACACTCAGGTGTCCCCTGGGTGTATCCCTGTCACACTCACATGTCCCCATGTCCCCAGGGCGTGTCCCTGTCACACTCAGATGTCCCCAGGGCGTGTCCCTTGCACACTCAGGTGTCCCCTGGGCGTGTCCCTGTCACACTCAGGTGTCCCCGTGTCCCCAGGGCGTGTCCCTGTCACACTCAGATGTCCCCAGGGCGTGTCCCTTGCACACTCGTGTGTCCCCTGGGTGTATCCCTGTCACACTCACATGTCCCCATGTCCCCAGGGCGTGTCCCTGTCACACTCGTGTGTCCCCAGGGTGTGTTCCTGTCACACTCAGATGTCCCCTGGGCATGTCCCTGTCACACTCACATGTCCCCATGTCCCCAGGGCGTGTCCCTTGCACACTCGTGTGCGCAGGCGTCTCCGCCCTCGCTGTGGTTTGGAGCAGGAAGCGCCTCGAGCGCGGCCTCCGCCTTCCTGCCACCCCCGCGGGGACAGCGCCGGGACCCCCCCGGCGTGGCCCCCGTGTCCCCGGCCGTGTCCCCCGCGCTGTCCCCGTGCCCATCCCTGTCCCCATGTCCCGGGCGCTCAAGGCCCGGCACCGGGCGAGGCGCAAGGGCGGCTCCCGGGAGCGGCTCTTCGGCTGCGACCTCCGCGAGCATCTCCAGAGCTCGGGGCAGGACGGTGAGTGCCACCACCCCAAACCGCCCCCCGAGCCCCCCGAGGGCCACCGGGGCCACCAGGGCCACCCACGGAAGTGGGGAAGGGGCCCCGGAGGGGATTCGAGGGGGACTTGCGCCACGCGTTGCGTCACCGGAGCTGCAGGAAGCGCCACGGCCACCGAGGCTCGGCCGGGATTTGGGGGGGTTGGAGCTTGGGGGGGCTCCAATCTCAGGGGGGTTGGCCCTGAGGGGTTGGGGGAGCCGTTCCTTGGGGTCGGTGGCTCCATCCTTTGGGATTTGGTGGCCCCTGTTCCTCTGGATTTGGTGGCCTCATGCCCGCAGATTTGGTGGCCCTGTTGCTCGGGATTTGGTGGCTCCAATCCTTCAGGATTTGGTGACTCTGTTCTTCTGGGGGTGGTGGCTCCATCCCTTGGGATTTGGTGGCCTCATCCCAGCGGAGTTGGTGTCTTCATTTCTTGGGATTTGGTGCCCTAATCCTGTGGGGTTGGTGGCTCCATCCTTTGGGATTTGGTGGCCTCATCCCCGTGGTTTTGGTGGCCTCATCCTTGTGGATTTGGTGGCTCCATCCCCGTGGATTTAGTGATCCCACACTTTGGGATTTGTGACCTCATTCCTGTGGAACCCCTAATCCCGATGTGAAGTTGGTGGCCCCATCCCTGGAGTTGGTGGCCCAGGATCAGTGCAGGGACCTGTGGGGACCCCCGGGGGGTGTTGGCCGAGGTCCTCCCCATCCCCCTGGTGCTGGTGGGGCCAGGGCCGGGCCCAGGTGGGCGAGGCTGGATCTGGGATTTGGGCAGGGCTCAGGTGGATGATTCCACACCTGAGATTCAGGTCTGGGCTCAGGTGGGTGATGGTGGATCCAGGATTTGGGTTTGGGCTCAGGTGGGTGATGGTGGATCCAGGATTTGGGTTTGGGCTCAGGTGGGTGATGGTGGATCCAGGATTTGTGTTTGGGCTCAGGTGGGTGATGGTGGATCCGGGTCTGGGGCTGGGTCTGGTGGGCACTGATGGATCCAGGATCAGTTGGACACTGTCTGATTCAGGCTCAGCTGGGCTCTGGTGGATCAGGGATCAGCTGGGCTCTGTCAGATCTGGGCTCAGTTGGGCTCTGCTGGGTCTGGGCTCAGTTTGATCTGGGCTCACTCAGGCTCTGGTGGATCCTGGATCTGTTGGACCCTGTTGGATCAGGGCTCTGTGGGACTCTGTGGGATCTGGGATCAGCTGGGCTGTGTGGGATCCGGGATCAGTGGGGTCCTGTGGGATCTGGGATCAGTGGGACTCCCTGGATCCAGGATCACTCAGACCTGGTGGGATTTGGGATCAGTGGGACCCCGTGGATCCGGGATCCCTGGGCCCGGTGGGATTTGGGATCAGTGGGACCCCGTGGATCCGGGGTCCCTGGGCCCGGTGGGATCACGGTGGGTCCCTGTCCCGCAGTGCCGCAGGTGCTCCGGAGCTGCACGGAGTTCGTGGAGCAGCACGGGGTGGTCGATGGCATCTACCGCCTGTCCGGGGTGTCCTCCAACATCCAACGGCTGCGGTCAGCGGGACGGGATAATGGGAGTGGGATAATGGGATAATGGGAATGGGATGGGAGGGGGATGGGGCAGGGATTGGGTGGGAACAGGGAGGGATCAGGACAGGGATGGAGTGGGGGGGGGATCGGAATTGGGATAGGAACGAGGCAGGGACTGGGATGGAAATGGGGTTGGGAATCGGGATCAGGATGGGGCAGAGATCGGGATTGGGATGGGATGGGATGAATGGGGTGGGGATGGAGATTGGAGAGGCAGGGAGGGGACAGGAATGGGATGAGAAAAGGTGGAAACAGGGATGGGACCGACTCGGGGTGACAGGGACGGGGGGGATGGGCCACAAGACTCCCCCCTAAGTCCCCCCTTCCCCCACCCCCTTCCGAGCTGCCGAACCCAGCCCCCATCCCCCCTCCCCCGGCCCCTTCCCTTCCCCCCATCCCGCTCTGGCCCCTCTTCCCCCGTTCTTTTCCTTCCCTTTTTCCCTCTTTATTGGTTTTGGGGTTTTCCCTGCCTGTTCTCTTTCACTCTCCCCGGTTTTGGGGCAGTTTTCCCCTCTTTTGCTTCTTTTCCTGAGTTCTTTTCTCCCCTGTTCCTGGGGGAACCCAGAACTGCCGCTGTCCCCCGTGTCCCCAATGTCCCTGACACCCTCAGTGTCCCCAGCATTCCCAATGTTCCCATCCCATCCCATCCCAATCCCGGCCCCATCCTCCCAGGGAGGGACTCTGCCATCCCCATGTCCTCGTGTCCCCCTGTCCCAGTCCCAATTCCAGGCGCAGCACAGCCCAGACCCCAATCCCATATCCCACATTCCCAAATCCCAAAACTCAGTCCTGCCCCTGGGCAGGAGTTCAAGGTGCAGCGTAGTCTGGACCCCAATCCCCTATCCCATATCCCACATCCCAAATCCCCAATTCCGGGCAGGAGTTCAAGACGCAGTGCAGCCTGGACCCCAATCCCATATCCCATACCCCAATCCCCAATCCCATATCCTATATCCCCAATCCCAAATCCCCAATCCCCAATCCCAATCCCAAATCCCCAATCCCAATCCCAGGCAGGAGTTCGAGGCGCAGCACAGCCCGGACCCCAATCCCAAATCCCCAATCCCAAATCCCCAATCCCAAATCCCCAATCCCAAATCCCCAATCCCATATCCCCAATCCCCAATCCCCAATCCCAAATCCCCAATCCCAAATCCCCAATCCCATATCCCCAATCCCCATTCCCAAATCCCCAATCCCCAATCCCCAATCCCGATCCCAGGCAGGAGTTCGAGGCGCAGCGCAGCCCGGACCTGTCGCGGGACGTTTACCTGCAGGACGTTCACTGTGTGAGCTCGCTGTGCAAGGCTTACTGCCGCGAGCTGCCCAACCCCCTGCTCACCTACCAGCTCTACGACAAGTTCGCCGTGAGTCCCCACGGGCTCCCCAAATGTCCCCAAAGCGTCCCCGGCGCCGAGGGTGGCCGCGTCACCGCGCTGTCCCCGCGCTGTCCCCGCAGGACGCCGTGGCCATCCAGATGGAGGAGGCTCGGCTGGTGAAGATCAAGGAGGTGCTCAAGGAGCTGCCGGAGCCTCACTACAGGTGATGAAGGGGGGGGGGTGTGGGGACACTCGCGCGGCCCCGGCGGTGTCCCCACGGGCGGGTGGCGGTGGCTGAGGTGTCGCCGCTGTCGCAGGACGCTGGAGTTCCTGATGCGGCACCTGCTGCGCATGGCGGCGCACAGCGGCCGCACCAACATGCACGCGCGGAACCTGGCCATCGTGTGGGCTCCCAACCTGCTGCGGTGAGCTGGCACCTTGTCACCTGTCCCCGCCGGGTGCCACCTCCGGCCCTGGCACTGTCAGTCCTGTCGCTGTCAGCGGTGTCACACTCGCTCCTGGCATTGCCACCCCTGGCATTGCCATCCCTGTCACACTCGCTCCTGGCATTGCCACCCCTGGCATTGCCATCCCTGTCACACTCGGTCCTGGCATTGCCACCCCTGGCATTGCCACCCCTGGCATTGCCATCCCTGTCACACTCGGTCCTGGCATTGCCACCCCTGGCATTGCCATCCCTGTCACACTCGGTCCTGGCATTGCCACCCCTGGCATTGCCATCCCTGTCACACTCGGTCCTGGCATTGCCACCCCTGGCATTGCCATCCCTGTCACACTCGGCCTTGTCACCCTCAGCCCCGGCACTGCCCGTCCTGTCACCTTCAGCCCTGTCACCCTCAGCCCTGTCACCTTCAGTCCTGTCACACTCGGCCCTGTCACCTTCATCCCTGTCACCCTCAGCCCTGGCACTGTCCCCCTGATCCCGTTCTCCTGTCCCTGCCAAACTTGTCACCGTTATTCCCTGTCCCCGCCACCCCACTGTCACCCCAAATCCCCAGCGTCCCCCTGTCCCCATCACCCCTCTGATCCCGTTCCCCTGTCCCCATCTCCAATCCCATTTCCTGTCCCCATTCCCCCATCCCCACCACTCCAATGTCCCCTCACCCCGCGGTGTCCCCGCTGTCCCCTCACCCCGCGGTGTCCCCGCTGTCCCCAGCTCCAGGGACATCGAGGCTGCGGGCTTCAATGGCACGGCGGCGTTCATGGAGGTGCGGGTTCAGTCCATCGTGGTGGAGTTCATCCTCACCCACGTGGAGCAGCTCTTTGGGGACGCGCCGCTCGCAGGTACCGGGGACAGCGGGGGACAGGGGGGGACAGGGGGGGACAGCGGGGACAGCGGGGACAGCGGGGACAGCGGAGGGCTCGGGGGTCACAGACACCCGGGGCTGGGGGTCTCCAGGTGGGGAATTCACCCCCGAAATTCCCTGATCCTGGGGGAACACGGACACCCCGTTTTGGGATCCCAGGTGGGGATTGGCCTTGTCACTCCCTGATCCCAAGGTGGGGACACTGAGGTGACCCTGTCACACTGAGGTGACCCTGTCACATTTTGGGGTGCCAGGTGCAGACTCCCCCCGTCGCTCCCTGCTCCTACCTGGGGGTGCCCCCCCCCTGCACGTCCCGGCCGTGCTGAGCCAGGGGGACGGCCCCCCCCAGATGAGGCCCTACCACACCATCATCGAGCTTGGCGAGCACAGGTACGGCCGGGCCACCTGGCCACGGGGACAGGTGACACCCCCGCCCCAGCAGGGGACACCCTCAACCCATCCCCGGACTTCCAGGGACCCCCAAACCCACACGGCTCAGGTGGTCCCAACTCACTGTGGTCCAGGTGTCCCCCACGTGTGCCAGGGTGTCCCCCAGTTGTGCCCAGGTGTTCCCAGGTGTCCCCAGTTGTATCCCAGGTGTCCCCAGTTGTGCCCAGGTGTCCCCAATTGTATCCCAGGTGTCCCCAGCTGCCCCTAGTTGTATCCCAGGTGTTCCCAGGTGTTCCCAGGTGTCCCCAGTTGTATCCCAGGTGTGCCCAGGTGTGCCCAGGTGTATCCCAGGTGTCCCCACAGGAGCAAAGGCTCCCTCAAGGCCAAGAAGTGGAGATCCATCTTCAACCTGGGCCGCTCCGGGCACGAGGCCAAGCGGAAGCCGGGAAAAGCAGAAGAGAAAGGTGGGAATTCGGGGGGATCCCGTGGATTTTGGGGCAGGGGGTCTCCCCAGATCCCCCCCCAATGGCCTTGTCCCTCCCCATTCCCAGACAAGTGTGGGAAGGTCACTCTGAGGCCGGCCAAGAGCATGGACTCGCTCAGCTCCAGCCCCTCCGGACAGCCTGGTAAGAGGGACCCTGGGACCCCTGGGACCCCTGAGACCCCTGGGACTGTCCCTGAGACCCCTGGGACCCCTGAGACCCCTGGGATTGTCCCTGAGACCCCTGGGACCCCTGGGACTGTCTCTGGGACCCCTGGGATTGTCCCTGTGACCCCTGCGTTTGTCCCTCCAAACCCCTGGGATTGTCCCAGACCCCAGGGAGGGATCTTGGGGCCAGGGCAGGAATGGGGGAGGTGGAGATGGGACGGGACAGGACGGGATCAATGGGATCAATGGGATGGGACTCTGGGATCCCACAGGGACCCTGACCCTGCCCTCGGGGTTCTGGGATCCCCTCCTGACCCTTTCCCTGGACCCTGGCATCCCCCTTGGACCCCAGAATCCCCCCCATATCCCAGAATCCCTCTGCATCCCAAATCCCCCCATACCCCGGGATCCCCCCTCACCCCGGGATCCCCCCTCACCCCGGGATCCCCCCCCTCACCCCGGGATCCCCCCCCTCACCCCGGGGTCCCCCCGCACCCCGGGATCCCCCCTCACCCCGGGATCCCCCCCCTCACCCCGGGGTCCCCCCGCACCCCGGGCCCGCTCGGGACGCGCCCCTCCCTCCGCAGGCCCGGACACGTCCCGGCTGCTCCCGAAGCTGTCGGTGAAGCTGCGGCCGCAGCGCCAGCACAGCTCGGACGCCGCCCCCGCTGCCCCGGAGCTGGACGAGAGCCTGGAGGAGGTTCTGGAAGCGGCGGCCGAGAGCAGCACCCAGTCGGAGCCCACCAGCCCCAAAGCCCCCCGGGAGGGGCCGGGGGTCTGCGGCCGCTCCCGCGCCGAGAAATGCGCGGGGCTCCACATCTCGGGCCCCTTCTCGGTCACTGTCCCGTTCCACATCACCTCCAACCTGTCCCGCCTCACCCGGGGGCTCCCGTGCCCAGCCCTGGAGCGGGAAGCGCCCCCCGGCAGCGCCCCCGAGCCCGCCCGGGACCCCCGGCCCCGCTCCGGTGAGAGCCCGGCATGGGACCCCCGCGGGAGCCGGGGGACAGCGGGGTCGGGGGACACCGGGACTGGGGGGACACCAGCATAGGAGGACATCGGGGTCAGGGGGACACCGGGATCAGAACGACACCGGGATCGGGGGGACACCGGGAGGACACGAGGATCGGGGGAACACTGGGATTAGGAGGACACCGGGATCAGGGGGACACCAGGACTGGGGGGACATGGGGATAGGGGAAACATCGGGATAGGGGGGACACGAGGACCAGGGAAACATCGGGATTGGGGTGACACCGGGACCGAGAGGACCGCGGGACTGGGATTGGAGGGAGACCAGGACTGGGGGGACACCGGGACCGAGGGGGATCCCGGTACCGACCGCTCCCGGTTTTCCCGGCAGGGGATGCGGAGCAGACCCGGCTCTCCCTGGAGCTCCGCGATTCCTTCGCCTTCCTGGACTGCCACGAGACGTGGCTGGAGGGCGGGGGGGACACGGAGGCGGCGGCGCGGAGCCCCGGGATCGGGAATGGGACCCCCGGGATGGAGGATGGGACCCCTGGGATTCAGGATGGGACCCTCGGCATCGAAGATGAGACCCTTGGAATCGTGGATGGGACCCCCGGGATGGAGGAAGAGCTCCCGGCCGTGGAGGAGGGGATGGAGAGCGGGTTCATGAACGTGAGCACCCGGCGGCATTCCCGGGATTTGGGGACGGGGTGGGACCGGTGGAGGCTGCAGGAGGAGATTGGGATGGGATGGGATGGGATGGGATGGGATGGGATGGACAGGGGGACACAGTGACACCCACCTGTGTCCCATCCCCGTCTCCCACCCCCAGCCAGGTGAGCTCTGGGCGGAGCAGCCGGACAATTACCTGTCCATCGAGGAGTGCACGGAGCAGGACATGTTCTTCCTGGCGCCTGGAGACCCCGACTCTGACCCCGACGAAATTTTCCTGAGCGCCCACGACGATCTCAGCCCGCTGGGGGCTGCCCCGGACACCCCCGAGGGACCCCTGGGCGAGGGGACAGCCCTGGAGAGCCAAGAGATCCCAGACACTCCAGGGATCCCCGAGACCCCAAAAGTCCCAGAGATCCCAGAGACCTCAAAGACCCCGTCCCAGAGCCCCCCAAAATCCCAGAGATCCCAGATATTCTGGCCCAAACAGCCCTGGAAAAGGATGGTCCGGGAGTGGAGGACCCCAATGGGGAAGGGGGTGGAGGGGAGGGGGCTGAGGAGGGGGATTCCAGCCCCAGGGCTGGGGTGGGGGGTCCCGCTGGGAATGGGGGAGTGGACAGAGCTGGATCCCTCATCCTGGCGGAGGGGGATCCCCGGGATTTTGGGGGGTCTCCTCTAGCCCCGGCCCTGGCAGAGCCCCCCCAGGAGCCCCCCGAGCCCCCGGTGCCTGGGCCCGTTCCCGGGGTGGTCCCAGAAGGGGCCGGTGTCACCCCCGGGATCACCCCGACCTCTCCCCCTGCCTCGGCTCCCCCCAAAATCCCGGAGCTGACCCAGGCCGAGCCCCCCCAAAACCTGGAGACCCCCAAGCCCTCAGAGCCCCCTAAATCACCAGAGCCGATCCCAGATGAGTCCCTGAGACCCCCAAAGCTGATCCAGGATGAGCCCCCCAAAAACCTGGAGACAATCCGCGATGAGCCCCCTAAAATTCCAGAGCTTTCCCACGCTGAGCCCCCCAAATCCTCCCACCCCCTGGAGCTGACCCAGGATGAGACCCCCGAAAACCTGGAACCCCCCAGACCCCTGGAGCCCATCCAGGACGAGCCCCCCAAATCCCTGGAGCTGATCCAGGATGATCCCCCCCGAGTCCCAGAGCCCCCCAAATCCCTGGAATCAATCGTGGATGGGCCCCCCGGCTCCTTGGAGCCCCCCAAACCCCTGGAGCTGATCCAGGATAAATCCCCCTGTCCCCCAGAGCCCCCCAAATCCCTTGAGCCGATCCAGGACGAGCCCCCCAGACCCCTGGACCCGATGTGGGCTGAGCCCCCCAGACCCCTGGAGCTGATCCAGGACGAGCCCCCCAAACCCTGGGACCCTGCTGGACCCCCAAAACTGATGTGGGACGACTGCCCCAAATCCCTGAAGGCAATCCAGGACGAGCCCCCCAAATCCCAGGACCCCTCTGGACCCCCAAATCTTCTACTGGACAGGCACCCCAAATCCCTGGGGCTGATCCTGGCTGGGGCCCCCAGATCCCTGGAGCTGACCCAGGACGAGCCCCCCAAATCCTGGGACCCCCCCAAATCCCTGGAGCTGATTCAGGACGACCCCCCCAAATCCCAGGATTTCCTGGGAGCCCCAAATCTGATCCGGGACAGGCGCCCCAAATCCCTGGGGGTGATCCTGACTGAGGCCCCCAAATCCTGGGATCCCCCCAGACCCCTGGAGCTGACCCAGGATGAGCCCCCCAAGTCCTGGGACCCCCCCAGATCCTTGGAGCTGACCCAGGATGAGCCCCCCAAATCCCGGGACCTCCCGGGAGCCCCAAATCTGACCCGGGACGGGCGCCCCAAATCTTTGGGGTCGCTCCTGGTCGAGCCCCCCCGCAGCTGCCGCCGCCCCCTCCCCATTTCGGGGGCTCGGGTGCTGCTGGCCCGGGCCGTGCCCGTGGTGCCCCCCAAACCCCACTTTGCCCGTGCCCTGCAGGGACCCCCCGGGACCCCCCAAATCCCCCTGGGACCCCCCGGGACCCCCCAAATCCCCCTGGGACCCCCCGGGCTGAGCGCGGGCAGGGCCCCCCCGGAGCAGAGTGCAAATGAATGGTGATGAAATGGTAATAAAATAAAAATAGAAATAGAAATAAAAATAAAAAAATAAAATAAAAATAAAAATAAAAATAATCAGGTGGCAATTCCAGCAAGAGATGCTGGTTGGTGGTTGGTTTTTATTTATGTATTTTATTTAGATACTTATATTACATTATATTATATTGCATTATATTACATTATATTGCATTACATTACATTATATTAAGTTATATTGCATCATATTATATAGATTTTATTTATATATTTTACATTATTCACTTTTATTTTTGCATTATTTTATTATATTTTGTTTTAATTTAATTCAGCCCTTTATTTCTATTTTATTCTATTTTTATTTTTATTATTTTACATTTTACTTTTTATTATTTTTTATTTTAAAATTTTCTTTACCTTTAAAAAAAATATTTCAATTTTGTTTTATATTTTATTGATTGATTTGTTTTATTGAATTTCCATTAACTTTATTTCAATTTTTAAATTTTATTTAATTTCCTTCTATTTTATTTCATGTCTTCTTTTATTTTGTGTTATTTGATTTCATTTTATTTTATTTCAATTTCTTATGGTTTTATTTTGTTGTAGTTTATTTTTTTTAATTTTCTTTTCTTTTTATATTTTCAAATTTATTTCTTTCAATTTTATTCTGTTCCACATCATTTTACTTTATTTCATTTTACTTCATTTATTTCAATTAATTTTATTCTATTACCTCATTTATTTATTTGTTTATTTATTTTTATTACAGCTGCTTTTCCACAAATGGAACCCCCGGCTACCAAAACTCTTTTATTCTTTCTGCATTTTAATTTCACACTTTGGTTCTTACAGATCCCACCCCAAAGCTACAAACACTTTCTATTATCGATAATTTCCATTTTAAATATTCATTAAAATTAAAATATAGAGACTTATTTAGGACAATTTGGTATAACAACTTAAACACCATATAGAAAACACTGTATATTTAATATATAGATAATACAAATATTATCTATAATAACAACAATATATAATAATATTTAAATAATATAATCTACAATAACACCATAGAATAATATATAAAATTTATGTGCCAATTACACTCTATACTTTTTACAACTTTTTGCTTTTTATTTCAGGGCTGGGTTGCCAAATCCAACCCCAAACTACACAAATGTTTTATTTTTTTTTAATTAAGGGATTATTTCGTTATATGCAAATGTATGCAAATACACAATTTGAATACCTTGCATAACAACACCAGAAGTTAAACACATATTGTTATAGATCTACATACAAACGATATAAATATTATTTAAAATGATTATTTATAATAATATAATTTACTCCTAATCAACAACTCAATGTTAACGAGACCAAGAATTGGATTTTTCCTGGATGTCGCTCAGAGCTGGAAAAAGATCAAACACCAAAAATGTTTTTTTTTTTTATGGAAACGTTGGTATATTTGGGGACATTTGGGGACATTTGGGGACATTTGGGGACATGGAAAATTGGGATGTGGGGACATTGGGGATAGTGGGAAAAGGGGACAGGGGGACACAGGGACATAGAAACACAGAGAAATGGGGATGTGGGGACATTGAAACATTGGGCCAGGGAGATGTTGGGACATTGGAATGTGGGGATGGAGGACATGGGGACATTGGAGACACGGGGACATGACGGCATTTGGGGACATGGGGACAATGAGGACATTGGGGTACCCCGGCCTTTGTTTACACCGCCGCCATCTTTGCCTCAACATGGCGGCGCCCACAGCGGCCTCACCACGGGGGCGGACCGGGGTCTCCGAGCTCAGCTCCCAAACTTCCCCCGGGACTGACGGGCCGAGCTGGGGCCCCGCACCCTCGGGAGGCTCCGGTCTTGTCCCCACGGCCCCGTCGCGGCTCTCACCGAGGGCCGCCCGCTTCCAACATGGCGCTGCCCTCACTTAAGATGGCGGGGAAAGCGCCTCGCCGTCTAAGATGGCGCCGCGTTCGGTCCCGTGCTCTAAGATGGCGCCCGGCCGTGAGGGCGGCCGTGCCCGGCGCCAAGATGGCGGCCCCGGCCCAAGATGGCGGCGCGAAGCCGGGCCGGGGCCGCGTGAGTGGGAACTTCCGCCCGCGCGCAAGATGGCGGCGCGGCGGCGCCGTGCGCATGTGCGGGGCCCATGGCGAGACAAGGGGCCGAAGGCGCGCAGGGCCCGAGGCCGAGAGGTACCGGGGGGGCCCGGGGGGCCCCGGGCGGCGAACCCGGCCGGGAACGGCGACACCGCGACCCCGGCACGGCCCCGGCCGCGGGGAGGGGAGCGGCCGCGCCCGCCGGGCCCGCGGGGAGGGGCGGGGGGAGCGGCGGGGGTGACCCCCCCCTCAGGCGCGCGCAGCGGGTTGTCACTGTCACCCCCCGGTTGTGTCCCCTCCCCCCGCTCGGTAACGACCCCCCCCGTGTGTCGGTGTCACCTTCCTGCGTGTCGCCCCCCCCCCCACTTTGTCACCCTTTCGTGTCCCCCCCCCCCCCCGCCCCGCTGTGGCGGTGTCGCCCCCGTTGTGGCCCCCCCCCACTTTGTCACCCCTTTTGTGTCCCCTCCCCCCCCCCGGCACCCTCCCCCCACCCCCGTTTGTGTGTCCCCGTTTTGTCGCTGTCACCCCTTTGGTGTCCACCCCTCACTTTGTCACCCCTCCCTCCGTGTCCGCCCCCTCCCCCCGGGTTCTCTCACCCGCCTTCGTGTCACCCCCCCCTTCGTGTCACCCCCCTTCGTGTGTCCCCACTCTGTCACCCCCTTGCTGCCCCCCTGTCCCCCCACGTCTGTCACTGTCGCCCCTGCTCCATCATTGTGACCCCCCCCTTCGTGTCACCCCCCCTTTGTGTCACCCCCTTGCTGCCCCCCTGTCCCCCCCACCTCTGTCACTGTCGCCCCTGCTCTGTCACTGTCACCCCCCCCCCCCCGTTCGTGTCACTCCCCTTTGTGTGTCCTCACTCTGCCTCCCCACCCCCCCAGCTCTGTCACTGTCACCCCCTCCTCCGGTTTTGTCACCCCCACCTTGTGTCCGTCCCCTGGGTGTGTCACTGTCCCCTCCTCTTCGTGTCACCCCCCCTTCATGCGTGTGTCCGCCCAGTCACTGTCCCCTCCCTTGTCTGTCACCCCCTTAAATGTCCCCCCCAAATTCTTGTCCTTCCTGGTGTGTCACTGTCCCCCCCATCACCCCTCACTCATGTCCCCTCTGTCACCCCCCAGCGACCCCCAAATTGTCCCCTCCCCCCATTTCCCCAGTCCAGGTGACAGTGGGGACACTGAGGGTGACCCCGTTGGGGGGAGGTTACGGCCACCTTGGGGTGACTGCGGGGACCCCAAAGTGTCACCCTGGGGGAGCTGGTGGGTTTGGGGACACGTTGTCACCTGGGATGGAAGGTGGGAGTGAGGGGACACCTGGAAATGTGGCTGTGGCCGCTCACAGGTGTCCCTTGGTGGTGGCCAGTGGTCAGTCATGGTGGCCAGTGTCCCACTGGTGGCTGGTCACAGTGGCCAGTGTCCCATCGTGGTGGCCAGTGTCCCATCGTGGTGGCTGGTCACAGTGGCCAGTGTCCCATCGTGGTGGCCGGTGACCCATCATGGCCAGTGTCCAGTCACAGTGCCAGTGTCCCATGGTGGCTGTGGTGGTCACAGTGGTCACTCCTGCTGTGGTGGCCACTGTCCCATGGTGGTGGCCAGTGTCCCACTGGTGTTAGGTCACAGTGACCAATGTCCCATTGTGGTGGCCGGTGGCTGTTTGTGGTGGCCGGTGTCCCGTGGTGGTGACCAGCAACTGGTCACAGTGGCCGGTGTCCCATTGTGGTGGCCAGTGTCCCATCCCAGTGTCCCATCCCAGTGTCCCATCCCAGTGTCCCATTGTGGTGGCCAGTGTCCCATCCCAGTGTCCCATCCCGGTGTCCCCATCCCGGTGTCCCATCCCAGTGTCCCATCCCAGTGTCCCTGTCCCAGTGTCCCATCCCGGTGTCCCATCCCGGTGTCCCATCCCAGTGTCCCATCCCAGTGTCCCCATCCCAGTGTCCCATCCCAGTGTCCCCATCCCAGTGTCCCATCCCAGTGTCCCATTGTGGTGGCCAGTGTCCCATCCCAGTGTCCCATCCCGGTGTCCCCATCCCGGTGTCCCATCCCAGTGTCCCCATCCCAGTGTCCCTGTCCCAGTGTCCCATCCCGGTGTCCCATCCCGGTGTCCCATCCCAGTGTCCCATCCCAGTGTCCCCATCCCAGTGTCCCATCCCAGTGTCCCCATCCCAGTGTCCCCATCCCAGTGTCCCATCCCAGTGTCCCATCCCAGTGTCCCCATCCCAGTGTCCCATCCCAGTGTCCCATCCCAGTGTCCCATCCCGGTGTCCCATCCCGGTGTCCCATCCCAGTGTCCCCATCCCGGTGTCCCATCCCAGTGTCCCATCCCGGTCCTGTCTCCCTGTCCCAGTTCCTGTTCCCATCCCTGTGTCCCTGTCACCATCTCTTATCCCTGTCCTGTCCCTGTCCCCATCCCTGTGTCCTTGTCCTGTCCCTGTCCTGTCCCTGACCCCACTGTGTCCCCATCCCCATTCCTTGTCCCTGTCCCCATGTCTCCATCCCTGAACCTGTATTCCCATCCCCGCTCCCCCTTGTCCCTATATGTCCCCGTGTCCCTGTCCCCATCCGTGTGTCCCTGTCTCTGTATCTGTGTGTCCCCAGATCCCGGTATCCCTGTCCCCATCCCTGGGTCTCTGTCCCCATGTCCCTGCCCTTCCGTGTGTCTTTATCCCAGTATCCCTGTGTCCCCATATCCTGGTGTCCCACTGTCCCTGACCCCGGTGTCCCCATATCCCAATGTCTGTGTGTCCTGGTGTCCCTATATCCCAATGTTCCCAATCCCCCTGTCCCTGTGTCCCTGTGTCCCTGTGTCCCCGTGTCCCCGTGTCCCCGTGCCCCTGACCATGCTGTCCCAGTGTCCCTGCTGTCCCTGTCCCCCTGTCCCCATATCCCTGACCCTGCTGGTCCTGACCCCGCTGTCCCCGTGTCCCGCTGTCCCCGTGTCCCCCTGTCCCCGTGTCCCCGTGTCCCCCTGTCCCCCTGTCCCCGTGTCCCCGTGTCCCCGTGTCCCCGTGTCCCCGTGTCCGTGTCCCTGACCCCTGTGTCCCCTCAGGGCTCTGAAGGCCATCAGGCTCCTCCGCTCCCGCCCCGCTGATGCCCGAGGGAGCCGAGCCATGAAGGGGTGAGTGGGACCCCAAAATCCGACCTGGGACCCCAAAATCCAACCTGGGACCCTAAAAATCTGACCTGGGACCCCAAAATCCAACCTGGGACCCCAAAATCTGCTCTGAGACCCCCAAAACTCACCTGAGAATCCCAAAATCTGCTCTGGGACCCCCAAAATCTGACCTGGGAACCTCCAACATGACCTGGGACCTCCAAAATCAGCTCTGGGATCCCCCAAATGGCCCCAGGACCCCGAAAATCTGACCTGGGACCCCCCAAAACTGCCCTAGGATCCCCAAATCTCATCTGGGACCCCCCAAAACTGACCAGGGACTCCCCCCAAAATAGCCCCAAGGGTGGGACACGCCAGGGGTGGGGGATTTGGGGGGGTCCCAGATTTGGGGGGGGTGGGGATCAGGGTCCCCCCCTCACTGTGTCCCCCCCTTTTTCCCCCAGGCAGCAAAAAGCAGCAGAGACGGAGGAGGGGACGGTGCAGATCCAGGAAGGTGAGGGGGGACCCCAAAATTGGGGTTTAGGGAAGATCTGGGGAGGTTTGAGGGGATTTTTGGGGGGATTTTGAGGGGGCTGTGGTGGGATTAGGGTTTTTTTGGGGGGCGGTTATTGGGGGGTTTTTGTGGTTTATTGGGGGGGCTCAGAGGGGTTATGGGGGATTTCAGGATGCTGTGGAGGGGATTAGGGTTTTTTTGGGGGGAGTTATGGGGGTTTTGGGGGGATTATGGGGTTTTTTGTGGTTTATGGGGGGCTCAGAGGGGTTCTGGGGGGATTAGGGGGGGTTTTTCTGGGTGTTTATGATTTATTAGGGTTTTTTTGGGGGTATTTGGGGAAGTTATGGGGGTTTTGGTGGGCTCTGGGGGAATTGTGGGGGGTTTGGGGATCTGGGGGGGATTTTGGGGTGCTATGGGGGGGCTGTGGGGCACAGTGGAGAAGTTCAAGGGGGTTATGGGGTCTTTGGGGGGTTTTGGGGTGTCTGGGGGGTTTTGAGGTGTCTGTGAGGGGCTCTGGGGGGTTTTTAGGGGCTGGGGGTGATTCTGGGGGGTCTTTGGGGGATTGTGGGGGGGCTATGAAGGGGTTAGGGGGCTTAGAGGGCAGTGCCTCCCCTCCCCTGCTGCCCCCTCCCCAATTTTGGGTGCCCCCCCAGTCCCATATCCCCCCCAGTTTGGGGTGTCCCCTCCCCAGTCTGGGTTCCCCCTCCCCAATTTTGGGTGCCCCCTCCCCAAGGTTGGGTGCCCCCCTAGTCTAGGTGCCCCCTCCCCAATTTTGGGTTCCTCCTCCCCAGTTTTGGGTGCCCCCTCCCCAATTTTGGGTTCCCCCTCCCCAGTTTTGGGTGCCCCCCCAATCTGGGTGCCCCCTCCCCAATTTTGGGTTCCCCCCCCCCAATCTGGGTGCCCCCTCCCCAGTTTGGGTTCCCCCTCCCCCGTCTAGGTGCCCCTCCCCAGTTTTGGGTGCCCCCTCCCCAATTTGGGTGCCCCCTCCCCAGTTTTGGGTGCCCCCCCAATCTGGGTGCCCCCTCCCCAGTCTGGGTGCCCCCTCCCCAATTTTGGGTGCCCCCCAAATTTGGGTTCCCCCTCCCCAGTTTTGGGTGCCCCCCCAATCTGGGTGCCCCCTCCCCAATTTTGGGTTCCCCACCCCCCAATCTGGGTGCCCCGTCCCCAGTTTGGGTTCCCCCTCCCCCGTCTAGGTGCCCCTCCCCAGTTTTGGGTGCTCCCTCCCCAATTTGGGTGCCCCCTCCCCAGTTTTGGGTGCCCCCTCCCCAGTTTTGGGTGCCCCCCCAATCTGGGTGCCCCCTCCCCAGTCTGGGTGCCCCCTCCCCAATTTTGGGTGTCCCCCCAATCTGGGTGCCCCCTCCCCAATTTTGGGTTCCCCCTCCCCAATTTTGGGTTCCCCCTCCCAATTTTGGGTGCCCCCTCCCCAGTTTTGGGTGCCCCCCCAATTTGGGTGCCCCCCTCCCCAATTGTGGGTGCCCCCCAGGCTCGGTGGCCACCGGCGAGGACCCCACGAGCGTGGCCATCGCCAGCATCCAATCGGCCGCCACCTTCCCCGACCCCGGCGTCAAGTATGTGTTCAGGACCGAGGGCGGCGGGACACAGGTACTGCACCTGGGCACACCTGGGGGGGCTGGGACACACCTGGATACACCTGGGACACACCTGGATGTACCTGGGGGGGTCTGGGACACACCTGGATACACCTGGGATACACCTGGATACACCTGGGATACACCTGGGGGGTATCTGGGATACACCTGTGATATACTTGCATACACCTGGGGGCACCTGGGATACACCTGGGGGGGCTGGGACACACCTGGGATACACCTGGGCACACCTGGACACACCTGGATACACCTGGGATACACCTGGGGGGGCTGGGATACATCTGGATACACCTGGGATACACCTGGATACACCTGGGACACACCTGGGGGGGCTAGGACACACCTGGATACACCTGGATGCACCTGGGATACACCTGGATGTACCTGGGGGGGGTCTGGGACACACCTGGATACACCTGGGATACACCTGGGATACACCTGGGGGGGCTGGGACACACCTGGGGGGGCTGGGACACACCTGGGGGGGCTGGGACACACCTGGGATACACCTGGGATATACCTGGATACACCTGGGATACACCTGGGATACACCTGAGGGGGCTGGGGTACATCTGTGATACACCTGGGCACAGCTGGGTACACCTGGGGGGGCTGGGATACACCTGTGATATACCTGGGACACACCTGGATACACCTGGGGGGCAGCCGGGAACACCTGAATACACTTGGGATACACGTGGGGGATACCTGTGATACACCTGGATAGAGGTGGGGGTATCTGGGTACACCTGGGGCACACCTGGACACACCTGGGAGGCACCTGGGGTGACCTCAGGGGGCACCGGGGTTTGAGGAGGGCTTTGGTTCCACACCAAAAGCAGGTGTGGCACACCTGGGGCACGCTGTGGGGTGGCTCTGGGGAGGTGTTTGTGTCACACCTGAGTGTCCCACCTGTCCCAGGTGATGTTCTTGGTGATCCAGGTGGTGACACTGGGGGTGTCTGTGTCACACCTGTGTGCTGTGTCACCTGTCCCAGGTGATGTACCGGGTGATCCAGGTGGTGACATAGAGATTTGGGGGTCTCTGTGTCACACCTGTGTGCTGTGTCACCTGTCCCAGGTGATGTACCGGGTGATCCAGGTGGCTGACGGGCAGCTGGACGCGCAGACCGAGGGCACCAGCGCCATCAGCGGCTACCCGGCCACGCAGTCCATGACACAGGTGTGTCACCTGGCCTCACCTGTGCCCCTCTGTCCCACCTATGCTTCACCTGTCCCACCTGCCTCACCTCTATCTCACTTGTCCTACCTGTGCCAGGTGGTGATCCAGGTGTATTGTGGGGTCTGGCTGTCCCTATCCCACCTGTCCCACTTGTCCCTCACCTGTGTCCCACCTATGTCCCACATGTCCTTCACCTGTCTTAGCTGTTCCCCCCATGTCTTATTTGTCTCACTTGTCCCTCACCTGTCCCATGTCCCTCACCTGTGCAGGCAGTGATCCAGGGCGTGTTCATGAGCAAGGATGTGGTAGAGTCAGAGGTGGCTCCCACCTGTGTCTCACCTGTCCCTTACCTGTCCCCTGTGTGTCTCACCTGTCCCCTGTGTGTCTCACCTGTGCAGGCAGTGATCCAGGGCACGTTGAGTGAGGACGCCATGGAGATGGATGTGGCTCCCACTTGTGTACCTGTCCCTCACCTGTCCCTTGTTCCTCACCTGTCCCCCGTGTGTTTCACCTGTGCCTTATGTGTCTCACCTGTCCCTCACCTGTGCAGGCGGTGATCCAGGGCGCGTTCACGAGCGAGGACGCTGTGGAGACGGAGGCGGCTCCCACCTGTGTTCCACCTGTCCCTCACCTGTCCCCTGTGTGTCTCACCTGTCTCACCTGCCCCCCACCTGTCCCACCTGTCTCACCTGTGCAGGCGGTGATCCAGGGCGCGTTCACGAACGAGGACACGGTGGAGACGGAGGCGGCTCCCACCTGTCTCCCACCTGTCCCCTGTGCGTCCCTTACCTGTCCCCCGTGTGTCTCACCTGTCTCACCTGTCCCTCACCTGTGCAGGCGGTGATCCAGGGCGCGTTCACGAGCGAGGACGCTGTGGAGACGGAGGCGGCTCCCACCGAGACTCACTACACCTACTTCCCTGCCGCGGGCGTGGCCGACGGCGCCGCCGCCACCGCGGCCACTGCGGCCACCGCCGTGGTCACCACCCAGAGCTCCGAGGCACTGCTGGGCCAGCCCACCCCCACAGGTGAGCCACGGGGGGCTGGGAGCACCTGGAGTGAGTTGGGGCTCACCTGGAGTGAATTGGCGCTCACCTGGAGTGAATTGGGTCTCACCTGGAATGAATTTGGCCTCACCTGTCCCAGTTTGGGCTCACCTGCGGTGAATTGGGGTCAACTGGACAGGGTTTGGGTTCACCTGGAGTGAACTGGGGACACCTGGATTGAGTTGGGGCTCACCTGGAATGAATTGGAGATCACCTGTGCCAGTTTGGGCTCACCTGTACTGAACTGGGGACACTTGGATTGAATTTGGGCTCACCTGGATTGAATTGGGGTCAACTGGAGTGAACTGGGGACACCTGGATTGAATTGGGGCTCACCTGTCCCAGTTTGGGGTCACCTGGATTGGGTTGGGACTCATCTGTGTGGGTTTGGGGTCACCTGGATTGAATTTGGGGCTCACCTCTCTCAGTTTGGAGGTGTCTAGATTGGATTTGGGGGCACCTGGATGGGGTTGGGATTCACCTGGGTGGGATTGGAGTCTCACCTGTGAGTTTTGATCTCACCTGTGGGTGTTTTGTGTCTCACCTGTGTGTTTTGGTCTCACCTCTGGGCTTGCAGGGCAGTTTTTTGTGATGATGTCACCACAGGAGGTGCTCCCGGGGGGAGCCCAGCGCTCCATCGCCCCCCGCGCCCACCCCTACTCCCCGTGAGTACCTGGGGACACCTGGGCACACCTGGGCACAGCTGAGGGCACCTAGGACATACTGGGATACACCTGGGATATACCCAGATACCCCAGGACACATCTGGGATACACCTGGGACACTTCCAGAGACACCTGGAACACACCTAAACATGCACTGGGACACACCTGAACACACTGGGACATATCTGGGACACACCCAAACACACCTGGAGCATACCTGGACACACTAGGACATACCTGGGACATACCCAAACACACCTGGACACGCTGGGGCACACCTGGGCACACGTGGGGCCACACCCAAGCACACATGGGCACACCTGGGGCACACCTGGACACGTTCAGACGTACCTGGGACACAACAGGGGCACACCAGGGATACACCCAGACCTACCTGTGCCCACCTGTGCCCACCTGTCCCCACGTGTGCCCCTCCCCACAGGAAGTCGGAGGCTCCCCGAGCCACGCGGGACGAGAAGCGCCGGGCACAGCACAACGAAGGTACCAGGGCTGGACAGGGGTCACCTGGGGTCACCTGGGGTCACCTGGGGTCACTCAGGGGTCACCTGGGGTCACCTGGGGTCACCCCAGTCCCAGGGGTTGTCTCACAGGTCATCCCCGTCCCAAAGGCTCACTCTGGTCCCAAGGGTCACCCCAATTCCCAATCCCCCATTCCCACTGGGAATTCCCAATCCCCCATTCCCACTGGGAATTCCCCATTCCCAATTCCCCCATTCCCATTCCTACTGGGAATTCCTGTTCCCAATTCCCCCATTCCCACTGGGAATTCCTGTTCCCAATCCCCCATTCCCACTGGGAATTCCCATTCCCAGTCCCCCATTCCCACTGGGAATTCCCATTCCCAATCCCCCATTCCCACTGGGAATTCCCATTCCCAATCCCCCATTCCCACTGGGAATTCCCATTCCCAGTCCCCCATTCCCAATCCCCCATTCCCACTGGGAATTCCCGTTCCCAATCCCCCATTCCCACTGGGAATTCCCCATTCCCAATCCCCCATTCCCACTGGGAATTCCCATTCCCAGTCCCCAATTCCCAATCCCCCATTCCCACTGGGAATTCCCATTCCCAATCCCCCATTCCCACTGGGAATTCCCCATTCCCAATCCCCCATTCCCACTGGGAATTCCCATTCCCAATCCCCCATTCCCAATCCCCCATTCCCAATCCCCCATTCCCACTGGGAATTCCCCCATTCCCAATCCCCCATTCCCACTGGGAATTCCCCCATTCCCAATCCCCCATTCCCACTGGGAATTCCTGTTCCCAATCCCCCATTCCCACTGGGAATCCCCCATTCCCAATCCCCCATTCCCACCGGGAATTCCCCCATTCCCAATCCCCCATTCCCAATCCCCCATTCCCACTGGGAATTCCCCATTCCCATTCCCCCATTCCCCATTCCCAATCCCCCATTCCACTGGGAATTCCCCCATTCCCAATCCCCCATTCCCACTGGGAATTCCCGTTGCCAGTGGAGCGCCGGCGCCGGGACAAGATCAACAACTGGATCGTGCAGCTGTCCAAGATCATCCCCGACTGCTCCATGGAAAACACCAAATCCGGACAGGTCCCACCCTCCCCCACCCTCCCCTCCCCCTCCCAGCCTTTGGGCTCCCGGAATTCCCGCGGTGACCCCGAAATCCCAAATTCCCAGAGCAAGGGCGGGATCCTGTCCAAGGCCTGCGATTACATCCAGGAGCTGCGGCAGAGCAACCTGCGGCTGAGCGAGGAACTGCAGGGCCTGGACCAGCTGCAGATGGACAACGAGGTCCTGCGCCAGCAGGTGGGATACTGGGAGCACTGGGAGGGACTGGGAATGGAGCTGGGATGGGATTGGGATCGATGGGATGGGATTGGGGTCACTGGGATGGGACTGGGATTGATGGGATGGGATTGGGATCAATGGGATGGGGTTGGGGTCACTGGGATAGGATTGGGGTCACTGGGATGGGACTGGGATCGATGGGATGGGACTGGGGTCACTGGATGGGATTGGGGTCACTGGGATGGGATTGGGATCGATGGGATGGGACTGGGATCAATGGGATGGGATTGGGGTCACTGGGATGGGATTGGGGTCACTGGGATGGGACTGAGATCAATGGGATGGGATTGGGGTCACTGGGATGGATTGGGGTCACTGGGATAGGATTGGGGTCACTGGGATGGGACTGGGATCAATGGGATGGGATTGGGGTCACTGGGATGGGGACTGGGAATGGGGTTGGGATCACTGGGATGGGATTGGGATCGATGGGATCAGGGCCTGGACCAGCTGCAGATGAGCAATGAGGTTCTGCGCCAGCAGGTGGGACTGGGAGCACTGGGAAGGACTGGGAATGGGATTGGGGTCACTGGGATGGGACTGGGATCACTGGGACTGGGATCAATGGGATGGGATTGGGGTCACTGGATGGGATTGGGGTCACTGGGATAGGATTGGGGTCACTGGGATGGGACTGGGATTGATGGGATGGGATTGGGGTCGATGGGATGGGGTTGGGGTCACTGGGATGGGATTGGGATCGATGGGATGGGATTGGGGTCACTGGGATGGGATTGGGATCACTGGGATGGGATTGGGATCACTGGGACTGGGATCAATGGGATGGGATTGGGATCACTGGGATGGGACTGAGATCAATGGGATGGGATTGGGGTCACTGGGATGGGATTGGGGTCACTGGGATGGGATTGGGATCAATGGGATGGGACTGGGATCACTGGGATGGGATTGGGATTGATGGGATGGGACTGGGATCGATGGGATGGGACTGGGATCACTGGGATGGGATTGGGATTGATGGGATGGGACTGGGATCGATGGGATGGGACTGGGATCGATGGGATGGGACTGGGGTCACTGGGATGGGATTGGGATCGATGGGATCAGGGCTGGACCAGCTGCAGATGGACAATTGAGGTTCTGTGCCAGCAGGTGGGACACTGGGAGCACTGGGAAGGACTGGGAGCACTGGGAATGGGATTGGAATGGGTTTGGGATCGTTGGGATGGGATTGGGATCTATGGAATGGGACTGGGATCCATTTTGGGGTCCTGGGGGGTGTCTGACCCCCCCCCAAACCCCCCTGGAACCCCAAAATCCCGGGTGGAGGAGCTGAAGAACAAGAACCTGCTGTGGGTTGGGGTTAGTGGGAGCACTGAGTGTTACTGGGCTGTACTGGGGAGCACTGGGGTTTCACTGGGGGGGACATTTTGGGGTTCAGGGGGATATTTTGGGGTGCCTGACCCCCCCCAAACCCCCCTGGATCCCCCCCAAATCCCAGGTGGAGGAGCTGAAGAACAAGAACCTGCTGCTGCGGGCGCAGCTGCGCCAGCACGGGCTGGAGATCGTCATCAAAAACGACACCCACTGACCCCCAAACCCCCCTGGGACCCAAAAACCCGCCCCAAAAACACCCCCCCCGCACCCCAAAATACCCCCAAATCCACCCCCCCGCACCCCAAACCACCCCCCACCCCCCGGAATCCCAAACCCCCTCCCCGGCAGCCCCTCCCCCCCACCCCGCGCTCGGTTCTGCCCCTCCCCCCCCCCACCCCCCAAATCATGACCGTGTGACCCCTCCCCCACCCCCTCCCCCCCCCCCCTCCCCACGTGGTCTCGGGGGGCTCCGAAGACCCCCCCCCCACCAAAATTCCCCAAATTTCCCCCAAAATCCCCCCCCAAACGTCGCCCCCCTACACCCCCCCCCCCCCAAAAAAAATTCACCCCCCCTCCAAAATTCACCCCCCCCCCCCAAAATTCCACCCCCCCCCCCCCAAAATTCACCCCCCACGCTCTCGGCCCGCCGGGCGCCGCGGCCCCGCCCCTCCCCCACCCCCCCCCCCCAAAATTTTGGGACCCCCCTCCCCCCCAATTATTGCTCCCCCCCCCAAAAAAAGGGGATTTGGGGTCTCCCCTCCCCTCCCCCTGCGACCCCCGGGGGGGTTTTGGGGTTTGGGGGAGGGGATTTTTGGGGGTGGGGGGGTTGGGGTGTTGGGATCCCTCCTCACGCCCCTCCCCCACCCCCCATTTTGCCCCTCCCCCACCCCTTTCTTCCCCCCCCCCATCCCCCTCCCCCCCCCCCCCCCCCCTCCGCGGGGTTTTGGGATTTTTTTTTTTTTTTTTTTTTTTTAAAACTCTCTCGGAATTGCAAAAAAAAAACAAAAAAAAAAAACAAAAAAGAAAAAAAAAAAAATTCCAGGAAAAAAAAAAAAAAAAAAAAAAAGAAAAAAAAAGCAAAGCGGAAAAGAAATAAAAATAGGGATTTGTTTTTTTTTTTAGGTCCTCCAGGTTCTTCCCCAAAGGGACCCCAAAATTCCCCGGGAACCCCAAAGAGACCCCAAAATTCCTCCCGGGACGCTAAAAAAATTCCAGATTCCATCTAGGAACCCCAAAACTGCCACAGATTCCCCTAAAAGGACCCCCAAATTTCCTCTGAAATTCCCGCAGGGACCTCAAAATTCTCAAAAAAAAAAATAAAAAAATTCCAGATTCCATTTAGGGAACCCCAAAACTTCCAGGAATTCCCCCAAAATTCTCCTGAACCCCCAAAATTCCTGATTCCTCCATGGGAACCCAAAAACTGCCCCAAATTTTCCCAGGAGTTCCCCCAAAGGGACCCCCAAAAATTCCTGACCCTCCCCAAGACCCCCCCCAGGATCGCCACTGGGAGGGGACTGGGATGTACTGGGGGTCACTGGTCTGAACTGGGAGCACTGGGGGAGGTCACTGGAGGTCACTGGGGGGTCACTGGGGGTCACTGGGGATCACTGGGGGTCACTGGGGGGTCACTGGGGGTCACTGGAGGTCACTGGGAGGTCACTGGGATGTCACTGGGAGGTCACTGGGGGTCACTGGTGGTCACTGGGGGTCACTGGGAGGTCACTGGGAGGTCACTGGGGTGGTCGCTGAAGGTCACTGGTCCGAACTGGTCCAAACTGGGAGCCTCGAACGGGCCCCCAGCGCCCCCTACCGGCCGAGGTTCCCGGTCGCCATGGCAACACCAGGCCACGCCCACGCCCCGCCCCGAGCGCTCTCATTGGTCAGAAGTTGCAGCTATTGGTCAGAAGTTGCAGCGCGCGCTCCCATTGGTCACCACTCCCCTCCCTCCCCACGCCCCTCCCCTCACCCAATCAAACCACGGGGGCGGGATCCCCTGACCAATCAGCGAACAGCAATTTAAACTGACAGGCGGGATAGCCAATAAATGCTCGGAGAGGGCGTGGCCTCACAGCACCTGGCGGGGTGGGCGTGGCCGGGAGGGGTGGGCGTGGCCGGGCGGGGCGGGCGCACCTGGCGCGGGGCGGTGGCGCCATGGCGGGAGCGGAGCGGGGACCTCGGGAGCGGCGAGCTGGGGAGGGCCTGTGGCTACCGCGGCTACTGCTGCTGCTGGGGGGGCTCGGTGAGTGCCGGGGGGAAATGGGGAGGGGGAAACGGGCGGGACAGGAATTGGGGAGGGGGGCGAGGGGAAGCGGAAAACGGAGGGGGAGGGGGATTGAGGAGGGAGTGAGTGGGACTGGGGAGGGGGGGGGGTCGGGAACGGCGTGGGAGAAACGGGGAGCTCTGGTGGGGTCGGTGGGTTCCGGGAGGGGCTCGGGAAAGGGAGCGGGGGTCGTTAACGGGGGGCACGTGGGGACCGGGGCGCGGCACGGTCGGTACCGGGGGTCACCCGGGGGGGGGTCAGGACCGAGGCGGGGTCACCGGAGGGGGTTCGGGCAGGGGGGGGTCGCTACAGGAAAGGTGGGGGTGTCCCTTGCTCGGTCCCGGTCTCGGTCCCGGTGGGTCCCTCGTGGCGGTGCCGGTACCGGGGAGGGTTTGGGGGGGCACCCGAGCCGGTCCCGGTACCGAAGAGGCGATGGGGACCCCCCAACCCCCAGCCCAGACGGGTTCCCGGGCGCTGCCGGTACCGGGGGGGTCTCGGTGTTTCCAGCCCGGGATCGTTCCCGGTTCGTACCGGGGCGGGGGTCCCGATACCGGCACTGCCGGGACCCCCCCGGTTCGGGGTCACCGCGAGGGGGAACAGCGGCCCCGGGACCCCCCGAACTCCCGGAGACCCCGCGGAGCACCGGGACGGGCCGGGCCCGGCTCCTCCGGGCCCCCCTGAACCCCGGGAATTTGGGGGGGTCCCGAGGTTCGGGAGGCGCATCCGGACCGGAGGCACCGGAATGGCGGTGGCGGTGGCAGGGGTGGCCCTTCCTGTCCCCTCCATTGTGTTCAACAATGCCGGGATTAACCCCATCCCTCCTGGGCTGCACCTGGCCTGAGTCGGGATTAACCAGACCCCGGCTGGGTCGGGCCCAAAACGGGTCGGGATTGGCCCAGTCCCGGTTTATTTGGACCCAAAACGGGTCGGGATTAACCCAGTCCCGGTTTATTTGGACCCAAAACGGGTCGGGATTAACCCAGTCCCGGTTTATTTGGACCCAAAACGGGTCGGGATTAACCCAGTCCCGGTTTATTTGGACCCAAAACGGGTCGGGATTAACCCAGTCCCGGTTTATTTGGACCCAAAACGGGTCGGGATTAACCCAGTCCCGGTTTATTTGGACACGAAATGGGTCGGGGTTAACCCAGTCCCGGTTTATTTGGACACGAAATGGGTCGGGATTAACCCGATCCCAAATGATTTGACCTACAAGAGATTGGGATTAACCCAATTCTGGTTTATTTGGACTCAAACCAGGTCGGGATTTGCCCAATCCCAGCAGATTTAGACCCGGTCCCGGTCGGGGTCCTTACCCCGGGCTGATCCCAAAATCCCGGGGAATGTTCCTATCCTGTTTTTTATTCCCCAGATCCACCCAAACACCCCCAAAATCCCATCCCCTCTTCCCCGAGCAGCTCCAGGCTGAGCTTCCATGGCATTCCCAGACCCCAAATCCCAATTTTTCCACCCTTTTCCCCCAAATCCCAATTTTTCTGCCATTTCCCCCCCCCCCCCCCCCAAATCCCGATTTTTCCATTTGCGCCTCTCAAATCCTTATCTTTCCCTCCTAAATCCCGATTTTTTCCCCCCCACAAATCCCGACTTTTTCCTCCCAAATCCCATTTTTTTCCTCCAAATCGCGATTTCCCCCCCCCCCCAAATCCCATTTTTTCCCCCGAAATCCCATTTTTCACCCCCAAATCCCAATTTTCCCCTCCCAAATCCCGCTTTTCCCGCCCGGGTTTCGTTTGGCAGCGGCTCGGGGTGCAAAGGTGGCACAGCAGGGTGGCGGCCGAGGCGTTCCCGGCGACATTCCCGGTGACATTCCCGCTTGGAATGAGTCACCGGCGCCAAACCCGGGCCGGAGAATGTCCCGACACCGGGGATGCGACACCGGGGGGTGACACCGGGGGGTGACACGGGGGTGTCCCCGTGCCCGCGCACGCGGAGCTCGCGGAATTGCGACATTCCCGGTCGGTTTCCTGCGAAACTGGGCAGAAACTGGGCAGGAACTGGGCAGGAACTGGGCAGGGCGGGAGGTGCCCGGACGGGATTTTCCGGCTCCCGGGCCAGGAGCCGTGACCGTGCCCGGGGCTCCCGGTGACCTCCCGGCTCCCCCCCCGGGTGGCTCAGCCCTGGTTTCTCTCGGTAGCCGCGCTGGCCACAGCCCAGGTGACCTCGGAGGACAAGGAAGTGCCGGAGCACAAATGTGAGTGTCCCCAAATGTGTCCCCAAATGTGTCCCCAAATGTCCCCAATGTGTCACCGGGTCCTGTCACCCCAGGGGATCCCAGGGTCAGGGGTGGGGGCTCCGCCTGGGGAGAGTTTGGGGGGTTGGTTTGGGGTCAGCCTGGTTTGGGGTCAGCCTGGTTTTGGGTGTTCCTGGTTTTGGGTGGTCCCAGTTTTGGGGTGATCTGGGTTTGCAGAGATCCTGGTTTTGGGTGGTCCCAGTTTTGGGTGTTCCTGGTTTTGGGTGATCCCAGTTTTGGGGTGATCTGGGTTTGCAGTGATCCTGGTTTGGGTGGTCCCAGTTTTGGGGTAATCCCACTTCAGGGTTGTCCTTGTTTTGGGGGTGATCCTGGTTTGGGCAGTCACAATTTGGGTGATCCTGGTTTGGGGTCATCCTGGTGAGGGGTGATCCCCATTCAGGGTGATCCTGGTTTTGGGGTGATCCCACTCTGGGGTGAGCCCAGTTTAAGGTGATCCCTTTTTGGATGGGACCAGTTTGGGGTGGTCTAAGTTTGAGATGATCCTGGTTTGCAGTGATCTGTTTGGGGTGATCCTGGTTTTGGCTAATCCCAGTTTGGGATGATCCTGGGTTTGGATAATCCCAGTTTGGGATGATCCTGGGTTTGGATAATCCCAGTTTGGGGTGATCCTGGGTTTTGGATAATCCCAGTTTGGGATGATCCTGGTTTTGGCTAATCCCAGTTTGGGATGATCCTGGGTTTGGATAATCCCAGCTCAGTGTTATTCCAGTTCAGGATGATCCCAGTTTGGGCTGATCCTGATCTGGGGTGATCCCAGTTTGGTTGATCCCTGTTCCAGTCCCATTCTGGGCTGATCCTGGTTCTGGGCTGATCCAGGTTTGAGCTGACCCTGGTTCTGGCTGATCTGGGTTTAGACTGGCCCTGGTTCTGGTTCTGGCCAGTCTGGGTTTGGGCTGCCCCTGGCCCTGGTTCTAGCTCTGGTCCTGGTTCTGCCAGAGCCTGGTTTGGGCTGGTCCTGGCTCTGGTCCTGGCTGGTCTGGGTTTGGGCTGGTCCTGGCTCTGGTTCTGCTGATCCCGCTGTCCCAGCTCTGGCCCTGGTTCTGCCTGATCGTGGTTTGGGCTGGTCCTGGCCTTGGCCCTGGTTCTGGTATAGCCTGATCTCGGTGTTCTGGTTCTGGCTCTGACTGGTTCTGGTGCTGGCCCTGCCTGATCCCAGTGTTCCGGTTCTGGTCCTGGCCCGGGTTCTGGTTCTGCCTGATCCCGCTGTCCCAGCCCTGTCCCGGTTCTGTCTGATCCCGATTTGGGCTGGTTCTGGCCCGGTTCTGTCTGATCCCTCTGTCCCGGTTCTGTCCCGGTTCTGTCTGATCCCTCTGTCCCGGTTCTGTCCCGGTTCTGTCTGATCCCGCTGTCCCGGTTCTGGCCCGGTTCTGTCTGATCCCGCTGTCCCGGTTCTGTCTGATCCCGCTGTCCCGGTTCTGTCTGATCCCTCTGTCTCGGTTCTGGCCCGGTTCTGTCTGATCCCGCTGTCCCGGTTCTGGCCCGGTTCTGTCTGATCCCGCTGTCCCGGTTCTGGCCCGGTTCTGTCTGATCCCGCTGTCCCGGTTCTGGCCCGGTTCTGTCTGATCCCGCTGTCCCGGTTCTGGCCCGATTCTGTCTGATCCCGCTGTCCCGGTTCTGGCCCGGTTCTGTCTCAGCCGTGGACATTCCCTGCACCGCGTTCCGCTCGGCCGGGAGCGACCCCCGCATCGAGTGGAAATTCCAGAAAGGATCCTCGCTGGGGCTCATCTACTACGGGGGGGAGCTCACAGGTACGGGGGGACAGCGGGGACAGGGGGGACCCGGGGGGGACACTGGGGACAGCAGGGGACAGCGGGGAGAGCAGGAATGGGGGGACAGCGGGCGGACCCTGTGGGGACAGTGTGGGGTCCCCGTGGGAGAGTGGAGTCCCCAAGCCCATGGGGACATTGGGGGGGTCCCCAAGCCCATGGGGACATTGGGGGGTCCCCAAGCCCGTGGGGGACATTAGGAGCTCCTTAAGCCTGTGGGGCCATGGGGGTGTCCCTGCAGTGTCCCAGCTCGGTGTCCCTGTGGTGCCATGGGAGTGTCCCCATGGTGTCCCCTCCATGTCCCAGCTCAGTGTCCCCCAGAGCCGTACCGGGGTGTCCCTGTGGGGCCATGGGGGTCACTGTGGGGGTGTCCCCCTGCTGTCCCTGCCATGTCCCAGCTCTGTCCCCCAGAGCCGTACCGGGACCGTGTCCAGTTCTCCCGCACGTCCATCCGGTTCCAGTCGGTGACCCGGGAGGACAGCGGGAAGTACATCTGTGAGGTGGTGGGGGATGGCAGCCACATCTCCAAGAGCGAGGTCAACCTCATCGTCCAGGGTGAGGCCACCACTGTCCCCACCCCTGGCCGTGTCCTTGTCACCCACCCCTGGCCTTGTCCATGTCCCTTGTCCCCTCCCTGCCCAGGATTTGTTGTCCCAACCTTCAATGGGGACACCCAGCCAGGAGGGAGGGACACTGTCGCTGTCCCTTGGCTGTGTCCAGGCAGTGCTGGTCCCCATCCCTGGGGTGACTTTGGGTGGTGCTGGTCACTGTCACTGTCCAGTGCCTGTCCCTGTCCCTGTGGTGACTCCAGGCGATTCTGTCACTGTCCCTGGGGTGACTCCAGACGGTGCCGTCCCTGTCCCCGTCCCTGTCCCCATCTCTGTCCCCGTCCCTGTCCCCATCCCCGTCCCTGTCCCCGTCCCTGTCCCCATCCCTGTCCCTGTCCCCGGGGTGGCTCCAGACGGTGCTGTCCCCGTCCCTGTCCCCGTCCCTGTCCCCATCCCTGTCACTGTCCCCGGGGTGGCTCCAGACGGTGCTGTCCCTGTCCCCATCCCTGTCCCCGTCACTGTCCCCATCCCTGTCACTGTCCCTGTCCCTGGGGTGGCTCCAGACGGTGCCATCCCCGTCCCCATCCCTGTCCCCATCCCCGTCCCTGTCCCCATCCCTGTCTCCGTCACTGTCCCCATCCCTGTCACTGTCCCTGTCCCTGGGGTGGCTCCAGGCGGTGCCATCCCTGTCCCCATCCCCGTCCCCGTCCCCGTCACTGTCCCCGTGTGTCCCCCCGCAGTGCCCCCTGGCAAGCCGCTTGCCCACGTGCCCAGCTCTGTCACCGTGGGTGCCCGGGCCGTGCTGCGCTGCTCGGAGGAGCAGGGCTCGCCCCCGCCCACCTTCCGCTGGTACAAGGACTGGCACGGAGCTGCCTCAGGACCCCAAATCCAGCCCCGCCTTCCGCAACTCCTCCTACAGCCTGGACCCGAGAACGGGGGAGCTGGTCAGTGCCCGAGGCCTCCCTGCCCTCTGCTTCTCCCTTTTCTCCTTTTTTCCTGCCCTTTTCTCCTTTTTTCCTGCCCTTTTCCCCCTTTTTTCCCGGCCTTTTCCCCATTTTTCCTGCGCTTCTCCCTCTCCCTTCTCCACTTTTTCTTTTTCCCCTTCCCTCCTCTTTCTTCCCCAACTCTTTCCCTCTCCTCCTCTTTTTCTTCTTCTTCCCTTCCTCCATTTCTCCCCCATTTTTCCCCATTTCCCCCATTTTTTTCCCCTCGTTTTTCCCCATTTTTCCCTGATCCCTGCCCCTTTTCCAGGTTTTTGAGCCTGTGGGGGCTGGGACACGGGTGATTATCACTGCGAGGCCTCCAACAACGTGGGGACCCCCCAGAAATCCGACGTGTTCCGCATGGAGGCCAGTAAGGATCGACCCCGATCCCAAACCCGACCCCAATCCCATTCCTGATCCCAAACCCGATCCCATTCCTGCCCCTCCCGGCCCTTCTCCGGCCCCGCCCCCAGGATCGGCCTCATTAATTATGTTAATGAGCCCCGGGATAGCAGGAATGTGGGAATGGCCCATCCCACATTTGGAGCTGGGAACCCCAAAATTCCCACTGGGATCTTTTTTCTTTTGAGATCCAGCTGCTCCCCAGGTGGATCCAACCCCAATCCCAGCCCCACTTGGAATCAGGAACCCCAAAATTCCTGCTGGGATCTGTTCCCTGCTGGGATCCATCCCACTCCAGCTGGATCCAATCCCAGTTCCACTTGGAATCAGGAACCCCCAAAAATTCCTGCTGGGATCCAGCTGCTCTCCAGGTGGATCTGACCCTAATCCCAGCCCCATTTGGAGCTGGGAACCCCAAAATTCCCACTGGGATCAGCTCCCAGATGGATTCAGCCCCAATCCCAGAATTCCCACTGGGATCAGCTCCCAGATGGATTCAGCCCCAATCCAGAATTCCCACTGGGATCAGCTCCCAGATGGATTCAGCCCCAATCCCAGTCCTGTTTGGATCCAGGAACCCTAAAATTCCCACTGGGATCTGTTCCCTGCTGGGATCCATCCCCCTCCAGTTGGATCCAGCCCCAATCCCAGAATTCCCACTGGGATCAGCTCCCAGATGGATCCAGCCCCATTTGGATTTGGGAACCCCGAATTCCCCTGATTCCCTGCCCAGGTGAGGTGAACGTGGGGGGCATCGTGGCCGCCGTGGTTCTGCTGCTCCTGGTCCTGGCACTCGCCGGCTTCGGGGTCTGGTTCGCCTACAGCCGTGGCTACTTCAGCAGTGAGTGACTGGGATGGACTGGGAACGGACTGGGATGGGCTGGGAATGGACTGGGATGGACTGGGACGGGCTGGGATGGGCTGGGGATGGACTGGGACGGGCTGGGAACGGACTGGGATGGGCTGGGATGGGCTGGGAATGGTTTGGGATGGACTGGGACAGGCTGGGAATGGACTGGGAATGGTTTGGAATAGACTGGGGCTGGTTTGGGATGGGCTGGGACGGACTGGGAATGGACTGGGGCGGACTGGGAATGGTTTGGAATAGACTGGGGACAGTTTGGGATGGGCGGGGATGGACTGGGATTGGAATGGGACGGACTGGGAATGGTTTGGGACGGACTGGGATGGACTGGGAATGACCCCATGGATCCGGAAATGGCCCGGGAATGTCCCCGTGTCCCCTCCCCTGATCCCATTTTTTCCCTTTTTTCCAGAAAAAACAGAGTGAGTCCCTCCAGAGCCACCTCCTGCTCCTGGGTGATCCCACCCCCCCCCCCCCCCCCGTGTCCCTTTGGTGTCACCCCGGTGTCACCTCCATCCCTCGGGGTGTCCCCCGGTGGGGACAGAGGGGACACCGAGGGGGTGGCACATCCCAATCCCCATTTCCCCGCAGTGCCGGCGGGAAGAAGGTGATTTACAGCCAGCCCTCACGGCGCAGCGAGGTGAGGACACCCTGGGGACACCCTGGGGACACCCTGGGGACACCCTGGGGACACCCTGGGGACCTGCCACCACCCTGCGGGGACAGACAGCCCGGTGTCCCCGGTGTCCCTTGGCAGGAGGGTCCCGCGGGGTGGGGATGGGGGTGGTGGGGGGTGATGGTGTCACCTGTGATGTCCCTTTGTCCCCATTGATGTCCCCATGGATGTCCCCGTGTCCCCACAGGGCGAGTTCAAGCAAACCTCCTCGTTCCTGGTGTGACGTCACCCCCGCCCCCCCCCCCCCCCGGACACTTTTTCCCAATTCCCGGAATTCCCGCGGGATTTTCGCTGCCGTTTTTTTTTTAAAAAAATTCCTCGCCCGGTGCCTTCGCCGCCGCTGCCTCTGGAACTTGGGGGGGGCTGGGGGGGGTCCCTGTGTCCCCACTTCTGTCCCCTCTTTGTCCCCCTTGTCCCCCCCTTTGTCCCCCTTGTCCCCCCCTTTGTCCCCCCCTTTGTCCCCTGTTCATACCTCCCTTGTCCTCCGCCGTTGTCCCCCCTTTTGTCCCCTCCCATTGTCCCCTTCTCCCCCTCTTTGTCCCCTTTTGTCCCTCCCTTGTCCCCTCACCTCGTTCCCCCCTTGTCGTCCCCTCCCCCCGTTGTCCCCTCCTTGTCCCCTGGGGGGCTCTGGGAGGGGGCGGGGACACCACGAGTGTCCCACTGGTCCCAGTCTATACTGGGATGGGGGGGGGAGGGGTACTGGAAATAAACCTGTGTCCTTTACCTGGCGTGGTGACACTGGGGGGGACACTGGGGGGGTCCCTGGGGACACTGGGGGGGTCTCTGGGGACGTTGAGAAGATTTTGGGGGGATCCAGGGGACATTGAGGGGACATTGTGGGGGGACCTTGGGGACTGAGAGACATTGAGGGGGGTCCCTGGTGACACCGGGGGACCCTTTGGGACCCTTGGGGACATTGTGGGGGGTGGGGGGACACCGTGGGGACACTGGGGACACCCCCCACCATCGACGTCACCTTTATTGAACTCCTGCCCTCCCCCCCCGCCCCCAAACCGAGCTCGGGCCCCCCCGGGGTGGGGGGGGAGGGGCGGTTTTGGGGGGTCCCGGGGGGGGGTCCCGCTCCTTCCTCATTATTGACACCTTTAATTAGTGGCACTAATTGCCCCGGCGCGGGGGGGGCCGCGTTAATTGCGGGGTCTACGTTAAGCAGCAGCGACGGGCGGGGGGAGGGGACCCCGGCCCGGGGGGAGGTGGGGGGGGAGGGGACACGGTGGCCGATTATCGGTGACACCCCGGGGGGACCCCCCGACACTGCCCGGAGTGGGGGGGAGGGGACAGGGAGGGGGGTCCAGCGCTCGGGGGGCTCTGGGGGGGGTGGGGGGGGGTCTCCTGCCTCAGTTTCCCCTGGGGGGAGGGGAGCAGCGGCCCCCTGGGGACTGGTGGCACCTCCAGGGGTTGGTGACACTTTTGGGGTGGTGGCACCTCCGGGGTTCGGTGGCAATTCCAGGCATTGGTGGCACTTTGGGGCTGCTGTCACCTCAGGGCTGGTGGCAACTCCAAGCTTTGGTGTCACCTTCAAATGTTGGTGACGCCACCAGGCACTGGTGTCACTTTGGGGCTGGTGGCACCTCCAGATGTTGGTGACACTTCCAAGGACTGGTGACACCACCAGGGCTGGTGACACCCCAGCACCGATGACACTCGGGGGGTGGTGGCTTCTTCAGACACTGACATCCCCTTGGGGCTGGTGGCACCTCCAGGGCCTGGTGACACTCTGGGACTGGTGACACTCTGGGACTGGTGACACCTCCAGGTGTTGGTGACACTTCTGGGCGTTGGTGACACCTCCAGACACTGGTGTCCCATTGAAACTGGTGAAAACTCCAAACTTCCACACTTGGTGACACTCTGAGGCTGGTGACACTTCCAAGCATTGATGACACCTCCAGGGCTGGTGGCACCTCCAGGTGTTGGTGTCGCCTGGAATCCAGTGACACCTCCAGACACTGGTGTCCTTTTGGGGCTGGTGACAATTCCAGGGCTGGTGACACCTCCAGACATTGGTGTCCCTTTGGGGCTGGTGACAATTCCAGGGCTGGTGCCACCTCCAGACATTGGTGTCCCTTTGGGGCTGGTGACACTTCCAGGGCTGGTGCCACCTCCAGACATTGGTGTCCCTTTGGGGCTAGTGCCACCTCCGGGGCTGGTGCCACCTCCAGACACTGGTGTCCCCTCAAATCCGGTGCCACCTCCAGCATCCTCCACCACGCCCTTGCCCCGGTGCCACCCGGGCTCCGCCGCCACCCCGGTGCCGATGTCACCTCCGTGTCCCCCCCCTCAGACGTTGCTGATGCGGACGCTGAGCGGGGCCCCCTCCCCTTCCCGCTCCGCCTCCCTCAGCGACTCCTCCAACTTCACCTTCTCGGGGTCCCCGAACCGCACGGCCTCGTGGTGACAGCAGGGCGACGCCACCTTCACCACGCGGTCGAAGAGGCTGAAATCGGCCACGTACTTGCCGCTGGCCGACAGCGAGATGGCCGGCGTGAACTCGTAGCCCCACAGGATCTCCTCGGGCAGGTAGGACGTGCGCACCTGGCACGTGGCGCTGGTGGATTCCACGGTGCCGCTCAGGATGACCACGAGCTCGAAGTCGCCGTCCCCCGAGCGCAGGGACACGTCCCGCAGCGGGCTGGCCTCGTCCACCACGTGATAAAAGGTGAGGGGCAGGATGAGGAAGGGGCTGTCCGAGGACGTGTCCACCTGGAAGTCCACGTTGAGCTGGTTGAGGCGGACGCTCTCGCCCTCCTTGGTCAGGTGTGTCTGCAGCAGCTTCCCGGTCACCTGGCAGCCGATCAGGAGGCTTTTCCTCATGTTGGCCACGCGGATCATCAGGCACGTTTTACCGTCGTGCTGCGCCACCACGGCGTTCTGGCTGAACTTGATGGTCTCGGCGCGTTTCTTGGGCCGAGCGATCTTGGCCAGGAAGGTGCCGGTGATGAAGATCTCCAGGATGGTGGTGAGCACCAGCTGAGTGATGAGCAGCACGATGGCGAGCGGGCACTCCTCGCTGATGTAGCGGAAGCCGTAGCCGATGGTGGTCTGAGATTCGAGCGAGAAGAGGAAGGCTCCGGTCAGCGTGTGCACCTGCATCACGCACGGCGTGTGGTTGGCGGGAGGCTCGAACTCCAGCAGGTCACCGTGAGCCGCGGCCACCAGGTACCAAACCACGCCGAAAGCGAACCACGTGCCCGCGAAGGTGGCGGAGAAAAGCAGGAGCTTGTAACGCCACTGCAGGTCGATGAAGGTGGTCCACAGGTCCTTGAGGTACAGGAAGCGCTTGTCCGAGATGTGCTCCATGCGCACGTTGCTGCGGCCGTCCTTGGTCAGCACCCGGCGCCGCCGCAGCCCCGGCCCCATCAGAGGGCGGCTGTCGGTCTGGGTGGTCTGGCTGTAATACACCTTGGTGGAGGACGTCATCTGAGGGGACAGGTGAGGGTTAGGGTGAGGGACAGGTGTGGGACAGGTGGGAGATGTCATCCGAGGGGACACAGGGACAGGTGAGGGACAGGTGTGGGACGGGTGTGGGACAGGTGGGGGATGTCATCTGAGGGGACAGGTGAGGGATGGGTGTGGGATGGTGTGGGACAGGTGAGGGTTAGGGCTAGGGACAGGTGTGGGACGGGTGTGGGACAGGTGAGGGATGGGTCTGGGACAGGTGGGGGATGCCATCTGAGGGGACACGGGGACAGGTGAGGGACAGGTGGAGGGAGTTGGGTGGAGAACATCATCTGGGGGGATACGGACAGGTGGAGGGCATGATCAAGGGGACATAGGGACAGGTGAGGGACAGGTGAGGGACAAGTGGAAGGGGTCATCAAAGGGGACCCAGGGAGAGGTGGAGGACATCCTCCTCCATCATCATCCTCCTCCATCCTCCCTCCTCCATCATCCTCGGGCTCATCCCAGCTCAGGGGGGAATTGGGGGGTCATCCCTGTACCTGTCCATCCCTTTGTCCCCCCCCGTGTCCCTCTGTCCATCCTCATATCCCTCCGTGTGCCCCCCCATTCCCAAATCCCCCCGTGTCCCCTCTGTGTCCCCCCCGTGTCCCTCCCCTGTCCCCTGGCAGCTCCGGTGCCCGTGGAATTGTCCCGGGAGTCCGGGAGGAAGAGGAAGGGATGAATGGGAGGTGACAGGGACAAATGGCCGGGGGCAGCGCCAGGCGCCTCCCCGGTGTCCCCGTGTCCCGGTGTCCCCATCCCAAAAAAGGCCCTTTCAGCCCCCGCCAGCCTCTGGCCCCGCCACCGTTTCCGCCGCGGAAGGGCAGCGTGCCGGGGACACGGGGACACGGGGACACCGGGAGGGGGTGGCACCACGGGGGGGTCTCCTTGGAGCCCGGTGTCCCCGTGCCCGCCAAAGCTGGGGGACACTGGTGGCACGGGTGGCACTGCCACTGGCCTGGCTGCCACAGAAAGGTCCTGGAAGGGACATCGGTGTCCCCAAAGAGGGGACACGGAGCTGCTCCTTCCCGCATGGGCTGTCCAGGTGTCCCTGGAGCCACCGTGTCCCCACAGAGCCACTGAGTGTCCCCAAAGCCACTGAGTGTCCCCAAAGCCACCATGTGTCCTCAAATTCTTGGGGGTGCCCAGGGGCCTCCCATGTCCCTGAAGTCACTGTGCCCTCATGTCCCCAGAGCCACCGTGCGCCCCCAAAGCCACCGTGTCCCCCACCCCCTGCACACGCTGGGCTCCCCTGCCTCCCTCTAGGGTGGTCCCGACCCCCTTCTTTGGGTCCTGCTCCCCTTCCTTTGTCTCCTGACCCCCCCCTTTCTGCTCCCCACCCCCTTTTTTTTTATTCTCCCCATCCCCCCCGCCTCATTTTTGGGGTCACCGCCCCCTCCGTGGGCCCCACGTGCCCCTCGTGCCCCCCGGGCGTGCTCCGGTGGCCGGACACGGCTCGGGACAAGCCGCAGCTTGTTCCCGGTGCCCGCGGCACACCCGGTTACCCATTAACCCCCCCACACACACCCCCCCGTGCCTCAGTTTCCCCTGGGGGGTGGGGGGGTTCTGGTCACTTTGGGGGGGTCACCACAGAAGCCCGGCCCTACATGGGGGGTCCAGGCTGGCTGGGTGGGGGTGGGGGTGGCCCCAGGGACACGTCCCCGTTCCCCGCGTCCCGCTGGCACCGGCAGCGCGGGCACGGTTCCCACGGCACGGCGGTGCCAGGCGTGACCGGGCACCCCGCCAGCCGCGCCCCCCCCCCCTCCACCGCCCCCAAACTGGGGCCAGGGGCTGCTCCCTACTGGGGTAACTGGGATTTGGGGGGGGGGGGAGTTGGGGACCGACCCCCCGGCCCCACGGCGGGGTCCCCTCAGTTGAGGATGGGGGCGCGGGGTGGGTGCAGCGGGGTTGGAGCGGGGGGTGGCGGTGGCGGGGGGGGGGGGGACAGGGACGGGGACAGGGGACAGTGGGGCCATTGTGCGGCCGGAGCCGAGGTTTCAATGGGGCTGGCGGGGGGACAAAGGCGCTTTGACGGAGCCCTCGTTAAGATGCAGAGCCCCGCGCGCCCGCCACCGCCAGAGAGGGGGTCCCGGGGGGACCGCGACACCGCCAGGGCCGGCGAGGGGACACTGGGACCCCTCTGCCACCGAGGGGACACTGGGACCCCTCTGCCACCAAAGGGGACACTGGGACCCCTCTGCCACCGAGGGGACACTGGGACCCCACTGCCACCGAGGGGACACTGGGACCCCTCTGCCACCGAGGGGACACTGAGACCCCACTGCCACCGAGGGGACACTGGGACCCCTCTGCCACCGAGGGGACACTGGGACCCCTCTGCCACCGACATTGTCACCGAAAGGGACACAGGGACCCCAATGTCACCAAAGGGGACGCAGGGACCCCTCTGCCACCGAAAGGGTCATAGAGACCCCACTGCCACCAAGGGGACACTGGGACCCCTGTGCCACTGAAGGGGACACTGGGACCCCTCTGCCACCGAGGGGACACTGGGACCCCACTGCCACCAAAGGGGACACAGGTACCCCACTGCCACCGAGGGGACGCAGGGACCCCACTGCCACCAAAGGGGACACAGGTACCCCACTGCCACCGAGGGGACGCAGGGACCCCACTGCCACTGACATTGTCACCTAAAGGGACGCAGGGACCCCACTGCCACCGCCACGGCCACCGAGAGGGATGCAGGGACCCCATTGCCACCGACACTGTCACCAAGGAGACGCAGAGTCCCCACTGCCACCGGCACTGCCAGCGCAAGGGCCCCGGGGCACCCCCGACACCATCAGGGCCACCAAGAGTGGCACAGAGACCCCGCTGGCACTGCCACGGGCACCGCGGGGGGCACAGGGACCCTGATCGTTACTGTCACTGTCACCACACGGGGCCCCTGACACCGCCATGGCCCCCTGAGGGGACACGGGACCCCCATTGTCACCGACACGGCCACTGAGGGGGCACAGGGACCCCCGTCATTGCTGCCAATGTCACCTCAGGGGTCTCCTGACACTGCCATGGTCCCCGTGGGGGGCACAGGGACCCCCAGTAACCCCCCCAGTGTGGGGCTCAGAGGTTCCCTGTCACTGTCACGGCCACCACCGGGGTCCTGTCACTGTCACGGCCACCATGGGGGTCCTGTGGCTCCTGTGTCACTGTCACGGCCACCACCAGGTCCCAGGGGTCCCCTGTCACTGCCAATGCCACCATGAGGGTCCCAGGCCCTGCTCTGGCCCTGCTGTGTGTCCTGAGGGTCCCCTGTCCCCCTCCCACGGCCCCACTGGGGGTCCCGGGGGTGTCCCCGTCCCCATGGTGACCATGAGGGTCCCGGGGGTGTCCCCTGCCCACCACAGCCAGGATGGGGGACCCAGCACAGGGGGACCCCAAAGTGATGCCTCAGCTCACACCTGAGATAAGGGATGATGGGATAAAGCACACCTGGGATAATCCTCACCTGGGATATTCATACATGGGGTAAACCACACCTGGGATAACCCAAACCTGGGATAATTCATACCTGGGATCAACCACACCTGGGATAACCCAAACCTGGGATAACCCAAACCTGGGATAAACCACACCTGGGATAATTCATACATGGGGTTAAACCACACCTGGGATAACCCAAACCTGGGATAAACCACACCTGGGATAATTCATACCTGGGATAATTCATACCTGGGGTTAAACCACACCTGGGATAACCCACACCTGATAAACTACACCTGGGATAAGAGATGCCAGGGTAATGCACACCCAGTATAAACCACACATGGGATAATCCAAACCTGGGATAATTCACACCTGGGATAACCCAAACCTGGGATAATTCATACCTGGGATAAACCACACCTGGGATAACCCAAATTCCAGGATAACCCAAATTCCAGGATAACCCACTCCTGGGATAACCCATGCCAGGGATAACCCAAATTCTGGGATAACCAAATTCTGGGATAACCCACACTCAGGATATCCCACACCTGGGATAACCAACCCACAGCTGGGATAACCCAAATTCCAGGATAACCCAAATTCCAGGATAACCCAAATTCCAGGATAACCCATTTCCCAGTCCAGCTGTGGGACGGCCCATCCCAGCCAGGGCTGGGGGACAATAAAGGGGGGACCTGGGGGGTGCTGTGTGTGTGTCCCCCCCCTCCCCCATCTGCTGTCCCCACCCCGGGAGATGGGAGAATCCACTGGGAATGGGAACAGTGGGATGGGGGGACATGGGGACAGGGGACATGGGGACAGGGGGACATGGGGACAGGGGGACATGGGGACAGGGGGACATGGGGACAGAGGGACATGGGATGGGATGTGGGGCACAGGGGACACAGGGATGGGGCACAGGGGACACAGGGACATGGGGTATAGGGACAGGGGCCTTGGGGACAGAGGATACGGGATATGGGGACATGGGATGGGGACGGGGGGCACAGGATGGGGATTTGGGATCTGAGGATATGGGGACCCAGGGGTATGGGGACACATGGCTGTGGGGCATGGGGACACTGGGATATGTGGGGCCATGGGGATGCAGGGACACGGGGACGTGGTGAGACGTGACATGGGGACATCGGGACATGGGGACAGGGAGAAATGAGGATATGGGAATGTGGGACACAAGGATTTAGGGACGGGGGATGAAGGACTTGGGGACACGGGGATTTGGGGACACGGGCCTGGCAGAGTCACGGGGTTGTGGGGTGATGGCGACACAGGGGACAACGGGGGTGCGGTGCCACCGGAGTGGGGGGGACAAGGCGACTCGGGGCTCCCCTCTCCAGCACCGGTGCCATCCCAGTGCCACCAGCCGGTGCCCGCAGCTCTCGGGGGACCCCCGGGACCCCCCCCCCCCCCCGGCCGCCCTTACCTTGCTGGGGGGGTCGCGGGTCCCGCCGTGCTCAGCCCGGCCGGCTCCCCATGGGCTTTATGGCTCGGCGGGGCCGCGGCGGCGGGACGGGCACCCCCCCCAACCCCCCCCCCCCCCCCCCGCGGAACCGGGGGGGGCCCGGGGCTGGGAGGAGCCGCCGGGGGCGGGCCGGGGGTTAATGGGGTGGAAAAGGAGCCGGCCGGCACCGGGTCACGTTACCGGGCACTGGGGGGGGGGGCTGGGGACCGGCAATGCCATGGGGGTCCCGGTGGGGGAATGGGGGAGGGGGATATCCGGGCATGGGGACCGCCATGGGGGGTCTCGGTGGGGACACCAGGGGGATGTCCAGGCATGGGCAGCGGCCCCCGGGGTCCTGGCGGTGTCCCCCGGGCACCGGCACCGTCACTCGGGGTCCCGGTGGGGTTGTCCGGGCATTGGCACCTGCACCGGGGGTCCCGGCGGGGGCACCGCAGGGTCCGGGCAGGGTCCCCCGGGCACCGGGGGGCGTCCCGGGGATGTGACCCCTCCTCATCGCCACCCGGAGCATCCTCGTGCGGGGTCACGCGTGTGCACAGACCACCCCACACCGCGTGGGTGCCACTGAGGGGGTCCTGGGGCCGGGGGGTGAGGGGTGAGGGGCTGTGGGTTCGGGGTCCGTGGGTCTGGGAGATGTGGAGTGCGGGTCCGTGGGATCGGTGTCCATGGGGTCTGGGGATGCGGGGTCAGTGGGGTCCGTGGGGTCCGTGGGGTGCAGGTCCATGAATCTGTGGGGTCAGTGGGGCCCGTGGGGTCCGTGGGGTCAGTGGGGTCAGTGGGGTCAGTGGATCCCGTGGCCGTGGGGTCTGAGCATTGTGGGGTGCGGGTCCGTGGGATGTGGGACTGCGGGGTTTGGGGTCCGTGGGTCCCGTGGGTCCGAGTGTCCGTGGGTGAATGGCATTGTCCGTGTGTCCGTGTGTCCGAGTGTCCGAGTGTCCGTGTGTCCGTGTGTCCGTGTGTCCGTGTGTCCGTGTGTCCGTGTGTCCGTGTGTCCCGGTGTCCGTGTGTCCGTGTGTCCATGTGTCCCTGTGTCCGTGTGTCCGTGTGTCCGTGGGTTAATGGTATGTCCATGTGTCCGAATGTCCATGTGTCCGAATGTCCGTGTGTCCGTGTGTCACAGTGTCCGTGTGTCCGTGTGTCCGTGTGTCCCGGTGTCCATGTGTCCGAATGTCCGTGTGTCCGTGTGTCCGTGTGTCACAGTGTCCGTGTGTCACAGTGTCCGTGTGTCCGTGTGTCCATGTGTCAGTGTCCCTGTGTCCGTGTGTCCGTGTGTCCCTGTGTCACAGTGTCCGTGTGTCCCCTGTGTCCGTGTGTCCGTGTGTCCCGGTGTCCGTGTGTCCCGGTGTCCGTGTGTCCCGGTGTCCGTGTGTCCCTGTCCGTGTGTCACAGTGTCCGTGTGTCACAGTGTCCGTGTGTCCGTGTGTCCGTGTGTCCCTGTGTCCCTGTGTCAGTGTCCGTGTGTCCCTGTGTCCGTGTGTCACAGTGTCCGTGTGTCCGTGTGTCCGTGTGTCACAGTGTCCGTGTGTCCCCACGCCAGGCCCTGA